>NW_024545248.1:223040-375219 GCF_903064755.1 Maudiozyma barnettii
GTTATTACAATTTTATGTTTAGTAAGAAATTATTACTAACTGTTCAATATGATTCTAGAACATTCTTTAAGAATGATTAGTAAGCAAGTATTACTAATTGTTTCATAAGTGTCTAGAACATGTTTCTAGAATGTTTAGTAAGAATACTATCAATATTTGGTAGACTGTTTTCCTTTTCCAAAAGTATAAAAGGACCACATATTCTAACTTTATATATATACAATCTTCCTTATATAGACTTACTTTATATAACATAAAATGAAACTACAAGATTATACATTTGAATATCTATAACTATGTCCGATAATTTCAACTCGAATACTAATCGTATATTCTCGATTTCAAACTTACGTTTACAATTATATATAAGGTAGTGCAGCACACTCTAAGTTCTACTTATATTAGCTACCTTCACCTTCAGTTAGGTTAAGCTAATGTTAGCCTTTTTAGTGCTGCCGCTACATATTCATCAAAAATATATAAAGTAAATTATGGAAACAATTATATTCATAAATGAAATATTGTTCCATTTATATATGCTTGATTTTTCTTTGTCGTGATTATAAACTCACTCGATAGTGGCGTAAGCAATCTATTATTAAGTTGTTTCGGGATGAACCTATCAATAGATTATAACCTTGGTCATTATCATTCTTATAATATATTTCCGACATAATTTGCCAGTAGATGTGTTAGGTTTAAAAAATCCACAAGTTCTACAATCAATAAATTAGAAATATTCTATTCTATTTTTATGTTTTGTAGCTATCCTACAAGGTAAAAGAACTTATTATCCAGTAAACAAAAAAAAGAAAGTGATGATTAAATAAGAAATTTCCAAGATAGATATCAAGTATCTACAGACACATTACAAATGCTACTTTATTACCCTTTGCTATTGGCTCAGTAGTTCCATCCAACTAGAAAACTGAAATAGAAGTGATCTCTATGATTAAGTACTACCTGAAGCAATTCCTCTAAGTAACTGATTCTCAATTATCAAAGACAAAGGGACAATAACAAAGTGTCAAAGTGCAGTACTATCTATCTTACATCTGTTTCTTACGTTATTCCTTTTCTTGTCTTGTCATCAAACTAGTTGATAAGTTGCAAATAAGAAATATAAGTCAAAAGTCTCTCTTACCGCGGCGTGCATTGAACAAATTAACAATAAAAACATATCATAATCTTAAATGGATGTTTCATCCTCTCAAAGGTATTGTCGAAGAATCTTACATCACTACCATCTAACTGTAAACTAGAATTTGTCGCAATGAGTACACCTTTGGAGAGAAGGAAACTAAAATTTTCCAACACGACACGAGATGAGATTCGAAATGATTTACTTAAGGATGTTGCGTTACTTAGTAGATCTCAGGGACCAAATCAACAATTAGAAAGTCTTAAGACTGATGCTACCAAAAGGGTACAATTACTGAGTCAGATCAAAGAGGAGACAGATGATTCTAACATAGAACATGGTTTAAGGAAACTTCGAGAAATCATTGTCAGTATGATGAGTGATGGTGGTCACGATAATCAATTATTAACATTTGCCGAAGAGGTATATATTATGTCATATGCATTCTTCCTTAGGAGAAAAGAATGGGGAAAAGTTGGAGGTATCGTCTTAGAATTTGCCAAGGATAACTTACACGACTTATTTTATGAGAGGGGTTTCCTTGAAGTATATATATTGTATCTTTCTCATTTGGAGCATAATTTGACAAAGTGTATAGACATGATACTACAAGGACAGAAATACAATATTATTAAGATTCACACTGCATTACTGAGACTCTCGGTGATATATTGTGATGAAACTTCACCACCAACTTTATGGTTTCGAATACTACAAGAGTCTCAACTAAAAGAGAAGTATCCCCAAGCCTATCAATTGTTAGAATACTCCGGAAAAATAGCAGAAATGCAAGAAAGATGTTTCAACATTATAAAAGTATCATACAACCAAATAAGTTGGCAATATTTAGAAGAAGACTGGCTCCTAGGGATACCAATGAACGAGAATCTCCGCTCTACAATTGAGAACACCTATTTGATTATCATGAACAACAACGGCTCCAGAACCATCATGCTTAAAAAACCCAAGGCATGACAGCTCCACTATGGAACATCAACAACCTCAACTGATAGAGAGATGGAGGTGGGGTTGAAGCATTGATAAATATCATTTCATCAAGATATTAGTTCAGTAATACAACATTAATAACTTGATAAAGTTCAGCATCTTTAAAAAGTGAAAATTTCCCTTTTAGGTGACAACGCGTAAAATGCTTGCAATAGGAAATTAGTTAATACGACAGAACCTGGGAACTAATGTAATAGAGGACACCTCAATTGTTTCTTGAGAGATCCCTATTATATAAACGGTTACTGTAACTCTCGAATACTATTTTAGATATATACGGTCATGTAATCTCCAAGCATATAATCAAGTATCAATTTAAACTAATATAAAAATATATCCATTGGAAATGTTGTTTGGGGCAAGTAACCTTACTTTGTTTCTGATGCTTATTGCATCATGTTTTGCCAAAGAAACGACACAGGAGTCATTCTCTTCCAAGGAAACACAAGAGCAAACATTTGAAACGAATACCAATAGCGAATTGTTATGGGCACCATACCGTTCTAATTGTTATTTCGGTATCAGACCACGTTTTGTAGATGCGACACCCTTTATCTTTGGGTTAATGTGGTTTGACACGACTAAATTCGACTCTATGACTAGATTAAGACATTTTGTTAGTGATGAAGACCACTTGGAAAGATTTACATGGGAAGCGTACGACCCAAGACTAGGTGGTAGAGAAAATATTATTGATCCAGAAAATAATTTGAATTTGACTATTCATTTTGCCAAGACACACGATGATCAAAACTGGGTTGTCAGAGTCAATGGTAAACCTTTAGATCCAACTTTAAACACTACTACATCTGTCATCCTATACATGAACCAAAATATCGGTAAAGACCCTGAAGGTCCATCTAGATTGATGCATATTGATAACGGCAATGAACAAAATGAAAACACTTTTGAATTTACAGGATATTCCGAAGATCTAGGCAAATACGAAGTATTAATCAACGACAACTACGGTAATTACTATACAAATGATACATTGGACAGTGTCGAAGTTGTTCCTGGTTGTAATGCCTCCAGAACTAGTCACGTTGGTTTGACTATCCCAGATACTGAGGTCTGGAGAGCAAGAGATATTTTCCAATCTTTATTAACTGACTCTATTAAGGATATTGTAAAGGAACTTGGTGAAACCATTGAGCCTGGTCTAGTTCCAAGTGTTCTAACTTTAAGAAACCTTCATGAGTTCGACCAAGGTAACTTCCACTACATCCAAAAGACCTTTAGTATGCGAGAGGAGAAAGGGTTTGAATTCGATGTAGTTTACAATAATTTGGATTCAACTCAAACCATCGATTCTGGTAAAGAAGCAACCAAATTGATTAATGATGCAATCTATGAGATTAATGTCAGATTCGATAATCATTTTGATATCGAAGATGTCGCCAACACCGGTGACAAGAGAAAATTCGCTATGGAAGTTTTAGCCAATTTGTTAGGTGGTATTGGATATTTCCACGGTTCTCAAATGATTGATCGTGAAACTGTCTTAGATGAAACCCATTTCGAATCAATTAAATTTGAACATTTCAGAGAAGAAGGTCCATATAGTTTATTTACCAGTGTTCCAAGTAGGGGATTTTTTCCTCGTGGGTTTTATTGGGATGAAGGTTTCCATCTTTTACAAATTATGGAATATGATTTCGATTTAGCTTTCCAAATCGCGGTTAGTTGGTTCCAATTGATTGATGAAAACGGGTGGGTTGCCCGTGAAGTAATTTTGGGTCCTGAAGCAAGAAGTAAAGTTCCTCAGGAATTCACTATTCAAAGTCCTCAAATCGCTAATCCACCCACTTTATTACTTGCCTTGAGTGAAATGCTTACTAAATTAATTGAAAAGGAAAATGAACCCGGATTCTCTCATTCTGTTGTTGATGCTGAACAAGAAGAAGGCATCTCATCCCAATTGGGTTCCAATTTCGAATACATTCTTAAATATAGTAAGATTATTTATCCACATTTAAAAAACCATTTCAAATGGTTCACAGATACTCAAAAGGGGTCAATTGAAGAATACTTCGAAGATATGGAAGAAGATGAACAATTCCAACAAGTGCATCAGGACTTTGTCTATAGATGGTTGGGTCGTACCGTGACTCATTGTCTACCAAGTGGGTTAGATGATTACCCAAGAGCGGAATATCCAGATGTGGCTGAATTGAATGTGGATACATTAGCCTGGGTTGGTACTATGGCTAGATCCATGAAAAACATTGCACATATTTTAGGTTTGGAGAAAGATGAAACCCAGTATGCTGAAATAGAAAGGAAAATCGTAGAAAACTTAGATTTGTTGCATTGGGATCCAAAGACTGAGACATACTGTGACGTCACTCTAGATTCTGAAGGTGATGATGAAATGGAACGTGTATGCCATGAAGGTTATGTTTCTTTACTTCCATTTGCATTAAAGTTAATGCCAAGAGACTCTCCAAAGCTTAAGAGCCTATTGACTCTAATGAGTGACCCAGATAAACTCTTTTCCCCATTCGGTTTACGTTCATTATCTAAACAAGATGAATATTTTGGTGCAGGTGAAAACTACTGGAGAGGTAAAATCTGGATGAATATAAATTACTTATGTCTAGAAGCCATCGAGCATTATTTCCCTGAAGTGATTGCTGGGTCTCATGAAACCAGCGAACTGCATGATAAACAAGTGAGTAACATGGCTAAGAAACTATACACTACTTTAAGAGAAAACCTAATCAATAATGTCTATGGTAATTGGAACGAGACTAATTACGTATATGAAAACTATGACCCGGTAGATGGCCACGGTACTGGATCAGTGCAATTCACTGGTTGGACATCATTGATTGTCAACATACTGAGACATCAAGGTGTGTAGTCTTTAGCTTACATACAATCAAAAACACGAGCAAAAATATCATATAATTATTTTTAAATTTCTTAATTACTTGTATTATCTGCTATATAGATTAATAGAATATAAACGACCAAACAACAAAATTAGTAACCAAAACACAAACAAACCAGTCAAATCAAAACCCATCTGGGCCACGAGAACGGGTTCAACACAAGGTTGTCAACCCTAACACGGTCAACGTTTCAACCTAAAACTACGTAAAATTCAACTTTCGCAGCCAAAGCAAATCCACGAACGGCGCTCTCCCTCCGGAGCGGGTCGTAGATTGCGCAGCAAAAAGACGGCCGACTTTGTTTATATTTTGCGCAGCTCAGCTCGCTCAACCCAGAGAACTGAAAAATTTCAGCTTTTTTTGTTTATGTCATCTCCGTTTCTGGTAATAGGGCCAAACAAACTGAGCTTACATTATCCTCGAGGAGAGCAGGAAGGGCCAAGGTACTGGGGTCCAGGATTATCTGGTTTGGTGATCGTCTCAGAGTCATTGTCAAATCCTTGCTGCTGTTTACATGTTTACGTAACAGCGAACGTTTGGAGGTTTTGTTTGTTTTATGCTAGTCAATAGAAAAATTAAGGTTTTCTTGTATCTTTTTTATCTAAGCGCAATAGAGTGTATTCCATAAGGTTGATACCATCATCTTAATGTATTGATATACATTGAAGTATCTATTCATTCAAAGGTACTGGAAAGTAACGAAGAAACCTAAAAAAGCTGGTTAAACAGGTTTACGATTGAATGTCGATGTCTCAAATGAAATGATATATAAAGGGAACGATGGTTAGTTATAAATTTCGTTATGAGTTGTTTGAACTTATGGGTTTTATATTATAAGTGTTTTCGATTTACTATAACAACCAATACTAACCGTCTACATATCGTACAATATCCCCCCCAATAAACATAAAATATATATTGCCAACATGTTATCCAGTTATATTTCACTCACATATATTTTACTCTTCACATCGGTAGTGTCCGCCCTACCTGTCTTTCACAACAAAAAGATTGTCACAAGAGTACATACAGCCAGTACCACTAATACTGTCACAGATTTTTACTCTACTACCACCGAAGTTGTTGTTGCTCCAACTGTTGAATTCATTGTCAGCGATGCTGTCACTTTCACTACTACATTATACCCAGAAGGTGTCGATACTACTGTCGAGCCAAGCACAACTATTACCATCATGCAAAATAACGTCAACCCAACCTTCATTACTGCTCCTGCTTCTTCTTCCTCTGTAGTTGACCCTCCAGCCGCTACTTCTTCTTCCATCACTACTTTAGAACCAGCAACTACTTCCTCAGTTGTTATTCCAGTTACCTCTTCCACTACTACCCTGGAACCATCTTCTCCTTATGTCCCAGAAACCACTACTTCTTCTTCTATCTACACTGCCCCAACTAAAGTCGTTGCAGTTACGGTTGCCTCTGAAGGTAAGACTACAACTAGAATGGTTCCCGTACTAACAGATGTTGTCAACAATGAACATATCGAAGGTTCTGCTCCAGCTACTACTAACCAAGCCGTTTTCTCTACAACTACTAGTGTTGATGTCGAACAATCCACCACTTCTAATATTGCTTCTGCTACTTCCACTTACAATTCCAACTCTTTACTATCAAAGATCCCAGTCACTTTAGTCTATTCTCCATATAACGATGACGGTTCTTGTAAATCTGCTACAGACGTCTACACTGATTTGTCTATTATCAAGGCTAGAGGTGTCAACAAGATCCGTGTTTACGGTACTGATTGTAATTCTTTCGAAAATGTCTTACCAGTTTGTGCTCAATTCGGTATGACAGTCAACCAAGGTCTATGGATCAGTTCTGCTGGTGTCGATTCCATTGATGATGCCTTAAACCAATTAATCAGTTACGGTCAAACCAGCGGCTGGAGTGTCTTTGATTTTATTACTGTTGGTAACGAAGCTGTCATTTCCGGCTACTGTTCAGCTGCTGATTTAATTTCCAAGATTGCTTCTGTCAAGGGTCAATTACAAGCTGCTGGGTATTCAGGTCAAATCACTACTTCCGAACCACCTGTTTCATACGAAAACAATCCAGAATTATGTACAGATTCTGCCATTGATTTCGTTGGTATCAACCCTCATTCTTACTTCGACACCTATTCTACCGCTGAGACTTCTGGTTCTTTTGTCCTAGGCCAAGTTCAATTGATCCAAAAGACATGTGGTACTTCTAACGTTGTGGTCACTGAAACTGGTTACCCATCTTCTGGTATTCAAAACGGTGGTAACATTCCATCAAAAGCTAACCAATTGATTGCTGTTCAATCTATATTAGATACTGTTGGTACTGATGTTACAATTCTAACTTATACCAACGATTACTGGAAGAACCCAGGTCCATATGGTATTGAACAATCATTTGGTATTGTTGACATCCTACCATAATTCAATTGTAATTTTACAAATATTTTATGATATAGATTCATCTACTACCATTTTACGAAACCTAATTAACAAACAATCATGCATACACAAACATTTTAATAATATTAAAACACACATACACACACACACACATCACCTTTCAGTTAGATAAACAATTATGTTTTTCATCATAATTATAAAACAAATCAAATAAAGAACATTAACGGACTCAAGAAAAAATAAAAATTTAGTAATAGAGAAGCTCCATTACATAAGAAGTTCTTACTAAACCGCTTCTCATTTCTATATATATCTTTATTTTCTAAAAAATTCACATATATACAATATATTATAATATAAACATTCATCAATATTAATCAGCTGTCTCCATATAAATTAATTTCCGTCTATGCGGACTTCAAACAATACAATCAAGATATATTGGAGTATACAGACATTGTTCCTTCCCTCCACTATGTCGGTTGATAAACTGAATTTTAAAGTTGATACGAGGACCCTCTAAAGAGTAAATCGCCTGGGAGTAGATGAGTTCCACCTAACTACGGGCTCAAAACGTCAAAATCATCTGCATCATTTAGTAAATTGCAGGCTTCTAACAGCGATCTTACGTAAAGAAATATCATAACAATAACACGTTTTAGACCCGTTTGACATATTAAATAGCAGATGGTAGTTAGTAATAGTATAAAGCTTCCGCTTCCGTGTCTCAGATTACATAACGAAACTCTCCTGTTTCCTCAACAACCACCAAAACGCTATACATGCTACGGCCGTAAAATACCACACCAACAAGAACGGTATAACAGAACTCTCTGCTTGTCCCCATCCAAAATATTTAGCACCGACACACCGACGACTTTACGTAATCATTGCTGATCGGTTTTTGCTTTTTCCTCCAAAATTTTTCATTTTTGAACCGTGCCGAAGTTCAGGAACACGCCCCATTTTGCTAAGAAACATCCGTAGCAAATGCCGTTTTTTCTTTTTGTTTCTGAAGGGAATTTCACTCTGTTCGAGCAAAAAGGGAGGCTTCCCATCTCGTTTCTTTTCCTATATATGTAATCAGAAATTTTTCAATATTTTCCAATTAGTTTTGAAACCATATAAAAGTAGATAAGTTATGAGTAGTTAGTTTTGAAGTTTGCAGTTTTGAATTCCTTTTAATTTTATATTATAAGTAGAAAAAGAAGTATAGACGAAGTTCATTGTATTCAACCTACAACAACTACAACTATATTAACCATTCCCCCTTAAAACAAACAAAAAGCATGCCTTTCGTCCAAGATTTTAAACCACAAGCCCTTGCTGACACCAACCTGTTCAAGCCAATCAAGATTGGTAACTGTGAACTAAAGAACAGAGCTGTCTTTCCTCCATTAACCAGAATGAGAGCTTCTCATCCAGGTAATGTTCCAAACAAGGACTGGGCTGTTGAATACTACAACCAACGTTCTCAAGTTCCAGGTACCATGTTGATCACCGAAGGTGCTTTCATCTCTGCCCAAGCTGGTGGTTATGACAACGCTCCAGGTATCTGGTCCGATGCCCAAGTCGCTGAATGGAAGAAGATCTTTGCCAAGATCCACGAAAACAAGTCCTTTGTCTGGGTCCAATTGTGGAACTTAGGTAGACAATCCTACGCTGACACCTTGGCTAGAGATGGTCTACGTTATGACTCTGCCACTGACGGTTTATACATGGATGATGAATCCAAGGAAAGAGCTGAAAAATCCAAGAACCCACAACATGGTATCACCAAGGATGAAATCAAGCAATACATCAAGGAATACGTCCATGCTGCTAAGAACTCCTTGGCTGCTGGTGCCGACGGTGTTGAAATCCATTCTGCCAACGGTTACTTGCTAAACCAATTCTTGGATCCAAAGTCTAACCACAGAACCGATGAATACGGTGGATCTATCGAAAACAGATCTAGATTCGCTCTAGAAGTTGTTGATGCTTTAGTTGACGCCATTGGTGAAGACAAGGTCGGTATCAGATTCTCCCCATACGGTACATTCGGTAACTTGTCTGGTGGTGCTGAACCATTGATTGTTGCTCAATACGCTCACGTTATTGGTGAACTAGAAAAGAGAGCTAGAGGTGGTAAGCGTTTAGCTTACATCCATTTGGTCGAACCTCGTGTTACCAACCCATTCTTGACTGAAGGTGCCGGTGAATACGATGACGGTACCAACGACTTCGTTTACTCCATCTGGAAGGGTCCAATCATCAGAGCCGGTAACTTGGCTCTACATCCAGAAGTCGCCAGAGATTTTGTTAAGGATGACAGAACTTTGTTGGCTTACGGTAGATACTGGATTGCTAACCCAGATTTGGTTACCAGATTGGAAAAGGGTCTACCTCTAAACAAATACAACAGAGACTTGTTTTACGCTATGACTGCTGAAGGTTACACTGACTACCCAACTTATGATGAAGCTATCAAGTTGGGTTGGGACAAGCAATAAACATATTAGAGTTATTATGTATAATCTGATCTCCAGGTTAATTCATATTTGGGTTTTTGACATAAGTTATATTACTTGATGTAAATAATTTATATAGAGATATATACAAAGTGGAATGGAAGTTTACCTTCACATTTTCTTTTAACGTTATTTTAAACTATAAAAAGCACTTTTAAAAACATTTATTTATATTTATATTTATATATAACGAATTGAGCAGTGATGTGGATAGTCATTCTATCTTATTTCACCTTTTTATAGGGCTTCGCTGGGAGTCTAAGCGAGAAGTATATTAGCCGCCTAAAAAATATATATATATATATATAAAAATACACACTATTTAACCAGGAAAACATTATTTATTGTTATTGTATGAGATACCTACTAGATACCCAGGTACTTCATCAATCGATTCGTGAAAGGCTCTATATATCCCATGCCTCCAAAGAAGAAGAGTGCCTCGTTGAAAGGGGAAGAAGGTTCGTCAATGTTCATCATAATATATCATAAGTCAAATATCTTCCTAAAATTTACAATTACTAACCTACTAAAATATACACAGCACATAAAGTAGTCGAACAGTATCTATGTTCGCAAAGGAAACCGTTTGCAATTAATGATATTGTTCAAAACTTACATGGAAAAATTACCAAAAATGATACTGTGAAAATACTAGAAGAATTAGTTCAAGATGATAAAATTATTTTAAAAACCTTTGGAAAAATACTAATTTATTCTTCAAAGGACGTGGATATCAATTATGAAGAAGAATTTGGAAAAAATGAGTTAGAAGGAAAATATAGTTATCAATGTTTAACCCAATTAAATGAAGAATTGATGGAACTAAGTAGGGATGAGACCACAGCTAAGAAAGAACTCGAAGAGACACTTAAAATTCCCACAAATGAGCAGCTGAGGTTAGACGTTCAACAACTTGAAATGGAAGTAGAAAATTTCCAGGAATCCTTGAAGAATGTCAAGGAGAATACTAACGCTGAAACAAGATTAGAATGTACACACATTTTGAATACAACTATATCTTTGGAAAAAGAAATTCGACTTCGAAAGAAAATATTCAATAATATTGTTTTAATAATAAAGGATCAAGTGAGACCCAAATCAATGAAAGAATTCATGGAGGATATTGGTGTTGAAAATTATATTTAGAATAGAAAAACTAGTTTTGCTACCTATCCATGTTTTTTTAAAAAAATACCATACTTCTTTATTATAATTTATTTAAATTATTTATAAAAGATACATATGACAAAAACTTATGAATTGTAATTTCTTTCCCGTTGGTTCCCTAATATACACTGTCTCAATATTGCTTAGAAAATAGTAATAGTTGTAGCAGACGCACTGGCGGTTGTCGTCAATGAAGTTGGGTTACAATCCTCAACATAGGTCACAGATTTATAATATTCGAATAACATTTGTTCAGTAACTCCGTTGTGAACAACATTTCTAACTGTAGTAGAATATGGTGTAGTTTCCAAAGAACCAGTTGGGATTTCATCACAAGAAACTGATACCGAAACATCTTGTGCGAAAATTGGAGCAATAATTGCAGTTAAACTTAAAATTGAAAGGACACAATTATTGAACATGTTGTTATTACTAGGATTTAATATTGGGTTGATATTTGGATTGTCAAAATTATAGGTTTAAGAGTACTCCATATTGATTATTTCTTCTAAAGACATACTGATTATTTTTTATAGATTTATATATCCTGGAAACCAAAATCAAAAATTTCTATTCTAGAGATGTTTTACACTGAAATTGTTTGTTACATAAATTATTAGCTTGTTTTATTTAAAGATGTACTATAAAAGAACAGTTAAAACATGTAATTTTCCCAATGCGGAAACTTACATGTTCTCTAAAACAAAATGTGTTATACCACACGGAAAATTCTGCGGAAATAATAAGAAAACGAAGATAAAACTTTACTTTTTCCCTTTTTGAGGTCAGATCACTAGGATATATTTTCTTTAAAACTGGAAGGATGTCAATATTTAGAATCTGTCAAGTACTTAATTCTTGTCTAAAAATAGTTGTTATTCAATTAATGCGTAAGCGAAGCTATCCATTTCTAAAATAAGCAAGAATATACTATATTTGCTAAATAACTCCAAATTTGATGCTACATAATAATGACTTCTATTGATTATTAGAAAATGCCTTAATCTTAGTTACTCTTGTTTGATAATACATAAAAATTTAAAAATATGAGAAAATATATAAAAGAAATCCGAGTGGATTCAAATCAGGTATACATTTTTTATATCTTAACGAGAGGTAGCAGCGACCTTTTGGAAAGCACCCTTAGCTTGTTGCTTGGACATCTTAGAACCTTGAGTACCAGCTTGCTTAGCCTTTTCTAGCTTTCTAGCAGCCTTGTCAGCAGACTTCTTTTCCTTGTCAGCAGACTTCTTTTGATCTCTCTTAGCTCTTCTGACTTCTGGCTTGATGGATCTTCTTTCCTTGATCAAATCTAGAGAAGCACCGACAATAGCTCTTTGAGCTTTGACAGTCTTTCTGGATCTCTTCTTGGAGACTTCTTCGGTGATACCTTTCTTGTGGTGTCTTCTGTAAAGAACAGTCCAAGCAACTCTTCTTGGGTTCTTTCTTTGCTTGAATAGAGAAGAAGACTTAGAGTTTTGGAATCTGAAAATCTTGGAGTCACCACGGATGAACAGAGTACCTCTACCTGGGTAGATCTTGGCACCGGAAAAGGAATCAACTTCAACCTTCATCTTGTCTGAATTAAAAATTTAAACATTAACATCTTTAATAATGATGCTAAGATTGGTTAGATTGTTAGTAAAAAAGGAACATTTTTATATTAAATTGATTAGAAAATCCAATTATTAGGTGAGATTGTTAAATTTGGGACATAATTCTCAGTCTGTCAGCATATATATTAATTGGAAAAGGATTGTTCGACTTTAAAAGTTATTTTTAAAACGAAACCTCAAATTATGCTTTTAAAGACAATAGTATAACCTCTTATAGTGAGCCGAAATGTATGAACATATTTATCATTAATTTTATATTGTAATATTATTTCTAATAAATCATCAGGGTTCCTACTATCTTACACCAGATATCACTTGCAATTCAAACTTGGATCATAAGCATAACGCTTTTCTAGTTTCTTTTTGTCTTTACTGGTTTAATCTTATTAAATCATGAATATTTCGTCCTATTATCATATTGTATCGGTACAGATCCAAATTCCATCAGCTTGCCACTCTTAACATCGGTTTAATAATCACTAGCTAGCACTATCAACATACCTTATTTTATCGTTGTCGTTTTTAAGTCTGTGTACTATTATGAAGCAAGTTAAAGTTACAAATATATATGCCTTTTTTGTATAATAAAGCCTGTATGTACGCATATTCCGAACTGAGAAGGTTTCCATACTCTGGTAGCTAGCATACTACTGTTCATAGTGATAGCATCAACTGTGTATACATGTCCACCAGTCCAGGCTGAGGGTCCTAACACGTTTCCTGTCCAACCTCTTTCCTCTCTGGAAAGGTTGGAAATTTTCCATCATCGCCTTCTTCCAATTTCAGATTTGTTTCCTTTTGTCTATTTTCTGGCAAAACCTTGTTAAATGTTTAAAATAGAAAAAACCACACTTAATTTTGACAGCAGTTCTTCATAATTGTATGTGATGTTGGGATGTACAATCACAAAATGTACGGATGTTTGGTACCGTCCTCTTTAATTTCCTGAAAAAATAAATGAATGAAATTTTCATGCGTCGCTCACCGTAAGATTTCCCTGCGAAGAAATTCCAAATCTGAACATTTCCGATTCAGATAGAGAAGAAATTGCAAGCAAAACGAAATTTGTAACTGGACCCACACAGCTTGCTTGAACAGCCAAAGTTCTAACGCGAACTGGTTCCGTTGCATCTATCATCATCTCTGGAAAAATTTTAAACTTTAATAATCTAATATTCTGATATCTTTAAAAGACCATATAAATAATCTCATCTTGACTTACTTTACAATTATATATTTGTTTTTGTCACAATATATAAAGAAACCATAAAGTAGACCGGAGTGTTCACACAACTAATCAAATCACAGAGATGGTCAGTATAAATTGAATAAACTTTTAGTACTTCCTTTTTTGTCAATATCATGGTTATATTGCAAAATTTGCTAGATTAGATGGTAATCTGGTATATTATCCTTATTACCAAAAATGGTAGCAAATAGTTAAACGGACGTCAATTAATATATAATGAATATTATTTTACTAACATGAATAAATACTATTGTTGTTTTACTTCTCAACATTACAATTTGTAATGTAAGTGGGTTCCAATAATTTTACTTTTTTTTTTGACAGGCCCCAGTTAAATCCCAAGAATCTATCAACCAAAAGCTTGCCCTTGTTATCAAGTCTGGTAAGTACACCCTAGGTTACAAGTCTACCGTCAAGTCTCTAAGACAAGGTAAGTCCAAGCTAGTTATCATTGCTGCTAACACCCCAGTTCTAAGAAAGTCCGAGCTAGAATACTACGCTATGCTTTCCAAGACCAAGGTTTACTACTTCCAAGGTGGTAACAATGAATTAGGTACCGCTGTCGGTAAGCTTTTCAGAGTTGGTGTTGTCTCCATTCTAGATGCTGGTGACTCTGATATCCTAACCACCCTAGCTTAAGAAAATCGTTAGAAGTACTTAATTACAACTTCTCAACTTCTTTATTTTCTTATTCTAACCTCATTATGAAGTAGATCATTTGTTTTTTAATATTTATCATTATATGTATAAATTGTATAGTTTAATAATCAAAATATTTGATCTTTTCTACAACAGTTGTTCAAAAATTTAATAATATGCACTGCATTGGGCTAATAAAAAATAATACAATGCAACATAAAACTACCGCTCGTTCAGAGTGGCTAGTTGTAAACATATCAAAAAACAAAAATTAATGCGAATTCTGTGGATCGAACACAGGACCTCCAGATTTCTTGTTTGACCGAAGTATATTCTTCAGTCTGGCGCTCTCCCAACTGAGCTAAATCCGCAATTTATTTCAATGAAAAACTACTTACTACTAAGAAGCACAATGTACTGGGTCACGTGATCATATATATAGCTGTAAGAGTAGCTGTATTATTAAACTGGGGGCTTCACAAAGACGACTAGTTACAAAAATTATGTTGGAGTAATTGATTACAAATGTCCTAACAAGAACTAAACAGTATATTAAGAATTGAAGAAAGAAAATGACAGAAATTATGTGAAATTTGTCGGAAATATATTATAAGAGGGATAATGACCAAGGTTATGATCTAACAATAGGTTCATCCCGCAATGATCTATTGATAAGTTCATCCCGCAACAACTTAATAATAGATTACTCACGCCACTGTCGAGTGAGTTTATAATCACGACAATGATAATCCAACATATATAAATGGAACAATATTTCATTTATGAATATAATTGTTTCCATAATTTACTTTATATATTTTTATATAAGATATAAAAAGATCAGACGACTATAAGTTGATTTTTTAATATAACAAAATTTGTTCAGTTAAATAGAAGATTGTCAGAAATTAAGAGTAATATGCACAACACTTAATTTCAATAGGTAAAGAACTACCTTTAAGCACAGTTATTATGAAGCGTGTTAAAATATGAAACAAAATATGTGGCAACATGAAACAAAGTTAATCGCATTATGAAACAAAGTATAATTCGAACCTCAATTGAGATTAGAATAAAACATATATAAAGACAAAGAATTCTGAACTTACATTCGAAGTTAGATTCTATTTGTTCTATAAATAATATATAATATAAAGAGACTGATCGATTATCGTATTAAAAAATGTCCGAATTAAATAAAGTAAAGCTTGAAGAGACTAATAGAGGCAAACACTCTATCTCAGATTCTCTACAAAGATGTCTAATATTCAATTTTCCCATCAAAATTAAGATATCTAAAATGTCCTAATAAGAAATAAACATTTTATTAGGTAATAGTCGTTTAGGCCATAATCGTTTAGAAAATAAGTTCATTACTTATCGATCGTTTAACCAACAATCGTTTAGGTAACAAATCAATTACTTGACAATCGTTTAGGTAATCAGTTTACTACTTAACAATCGTTTAGGAAACAATCGTTTAGGTAATAAGAAGAAACGAAACTTCGATAAAATAAATGATATATAAAGACAAAGAATTCTGAACTTACATTCCGAGTTAGATTCTATTCGTTCTGTAAATTATATACAATATAAAAAATCACTTACAAATATAAGAGAAATATAACAATTATATTTTGCTTACCTAACATTAAAACTTAAGCTACACCATTCACCTCTCTACCTGCCACTATATAATATGAACGAATATAAGTCTAACCACAGTATGTCTGCTTCAGCTCAGAAAATATATAAGATAGAGACAAGACAATTGTGAACTTACATCCTAAGTTATAATCCGTTTGTCCTATAAATTTTATACCATAATAAAATTACTTACAGCAAATAGAAAAGTATAACAAATACTTTTTGCTTTATTAACATTAGAACTCTAGCCACTCGCACACCTTTGATAACTAACAATGAATTAGTTCACACCTAACTCTACTAAAGAAACTTCTATTCAATTATAAATAATTATTTTATGTAGTGTATAGTATATTCTATTCAGTTAATCAAATAATTGTAAACATATAAAGTAAAAACAAAGATATTGATCTTAACTCTGATTTAATAAGTATATACTAAGGAAATTATTTGTAACCTAGCTTGACAGCTTCATCATAAGTTGGGTAATCAGTGTAACCTTCAGCACTTGGAAGGTAGAAAGTGTTGAAGTTGTACTTATTGAAAGGTAAACCCTTTTCCAAACGGTCAACGATATCTGGGTTCGAGATTATATATCTACCATAACCAACTAAAGTATTTTCATTTTCTAGGTATCTCAAAGCGACCTCTGGACGTTCACCTAAATCACCAGTTCTTAAGACTGGACCCTTCCAGATAGAAAAGATGAAGTCATTGGTACCTTGAGGGTGTTCAATGCTACTACTAACAGCATCTGGAACAATGAAACTGGTATCCAAAGCAGGTTCAGTTAATTGAATATAAGCCAAACCCTTACCACCCTTACGTCTTTGTTCTAATTCACCAACAACGTAAGCGTAAGTAGCAAGGAAATCAGGGTCAGCAGAACCTGCCATAGACCCGTAAAGGTTGTATGGAGATAATCTAATACCAACTTTATCGGCACCGACAGCTTCAGTAACAGCGTCAACAACTTCAAGGGTGAATCTCGCTCTGTTCTCTAAAGAACCACCATATTGGTCAGTTCTCTTGTTAGAATTGCTGTCAAGGAATTGATTTAGCAAATAACCATGAGCAGAATGAATTTCGACACCGTCTGCACCAGCAGCAATGGAATTCTTAGCAGCATGGACATATTCCTTGATGTATTGCTTAATCTCATCTTGAGTTAAACCATGTTGTGGGTTCTTAACCTTTAAAGATTCTTCCTTGGATTCTTCAGTCATGTAGACACCATCAGAGGCAGAGTCATAACGAAGACCATCTCTAGCCATCTCCTTAATACTGGCTTGTCTACCTAGAGCCCATAATTGAACCCAGATGAATGACTTGTTTTCATGAACTCTACCAAAGATTTTTTTCCATTCAGTGACTTGTTCGTCAGACCAAATACCTGGAGCATGGTCATAACCACCAGCTTGAGCAGAAATGAAGGTACCTTCAGTGATCAACATGGAACCTGGTCTCGTAGAACGTTGATAATAGTAATTACCGGCCAATTCGGAGTTTGGAATATTACCAGGATGAGTAGCTCTCATTCTGGTTAAAGGAGGCATAACAACTCTGTGTTGGACCTCAGTTTTACCAACTTTTAGTGGCTTGAACATGTTAGTGTCCTTAAAAGCAATTGGAGTAAATGAATCGGCAAATGACATTTTTTATTTGAGTTGATTGAATTTATATGTGTAAGTTTGCTAAAGTTAAGATCTAGTAAGCTTGGACTACTTATATCTAGACATTATAAAATAATGAAGTTTGAAAGAACCTGAATGTAACTATTCCAATTGAATCTAATTTATAGCTCCTTATATACCTTAACTTCCCTTAAATCTTATCGAGAAGTCTTGGTTTACTTTCAAAAGCCATTAACATATTGCTTAGGTAATCCTTGAAGGCTGCTGCGACTCTTTCTCTGCAGATCCCGCGGACTCCCCATATTTTCCCTCCCCCCCACCCAAAAACAAAAATTGAAAAATTGAAAAATTGTGATTCTTACATAAGCCATGTACCATTCCGCGGACTAAGTCAAATATTAGATATTGTGAGATGGCATATAAATCAATGCTCGGAGTTGAAACAGTATTACCCTTGATATTCTGATGAATATATTATATTGGTGGAGACGGTGCAGGAAAGCTATCTGTTCTTATAATAATATTATTAATAGTAAGATAATTTTATTTTGACTTACATGAGATATTGAAAGATAAATTTGAAAATTACAAATGAAGAGTTATATAACATTACCAATCGTTCATTTTCTATTTGTAACCAAGCTTGATAGCTTCTTTGTAAGTTGGATAGTCAGTGTACCCTTCTTCAGTTTGACCGTAGAACAACTTGTATCTGTAGGTGTTGAATGGTAAACCATTTTCTAAACGATCAATGATATCTGGTGTAGAGATGTAATATCTACCGTATCCGATCATAGTTCTGTCATTTTCCAATAATTTGGTGGCAAGAGTTGGGTTTTCACCTAATTCACCGGTTCTTAAGACTGGACCCTTCCAAATGGAGAAAACAAATTCATTAGTACCTTCCTCATGCTTCTTAACAACAGGTTCAGTGATAGGGCCAGTAGAGTTATCATTGATTAATGGTTCAGTCATGTGGATATAAGCTAATGGTTTACCATCTCTACGTCTCTTCTCCAATTCACCGATAACATAGGCGAAGGTAGCAATAGTACATGGATCCTTAGAACCAGACATAGTACCATAAGTATGGTACGGAGACAATCTGATACCAATCTTTTCGGCACCAATGGCATCAATCAACGCATCGACAACCTCCAAAGTGAATCTGGCTCTGTTTTCGATACATCCACCATATTTATCAGTTCTCTTATTAGACAATGGGTCTAAGAATTGGTTTAGCAAATAACCATGAGCACCATGGATCTCGACACCATCGGCACCAGCCTCAATAGAGTTCTTAGCAGCATGGATATATTCCTTGATGTATTGCTTAATTTCATCTTGGGTTAAACCATGTTGTGGGTTCTTAACCTCAAGGGATAATTTTTCAGATTCTTCATCCATATAGACACCATCAGAAGCAGAGTCGTAACGTAGACCGTCTCTAGCCATCTCTCTGATACCAGCATGTCTACCTAAGTTCCACAATTGTACCCAGACAAAGGACTTGTTTTCGTGGATCTTGGCAAAGATCTTCTTCCATCCGGCGACTTGTTCGTCAGACCAAATACCTGGAGCATGGTCATAACCACCAGCTTGTGGTGAGATAAAGGTCCCCTCAGTGATCAACATGGAACCTGGTCTCTTAGAACGTTGGTCATAATACTTTGCGGCCCATTCGGTAGTTGGGACATTACCTGGGTGTTGAGCTCTCATTCTGGTTAATGGAGGCATGAATGCTCTGTGAAGAACTTCAGTGTTACCAACTTTTAGTGGCTTGAACATGTTGGTGTCCTTAAATGAAACTGGTTTGTAAGTGCTGACGAAAGACATCTTGATAAAAGTAAAATTAGTAGTGGTTTGTTATTCAAAGGTTTAACTGATTGTAGCTATGACCTCTTATTGTTTTGATAGTGTTTTATATATATGTATAACAGAACTATAAAAAAAATACACTAATAACTAATTGGAATATATATCAAATACCAGTTTCTTATATACTTATTTGAATCAGAACTCCTCTAATATGTCATTGTTGTGTTTACTAATGGTAAATAAGCAATTAAAATGATCAACATTGAGAGACGTAGTTAACGTAATGTTTAGTAATGAGACTAACCTAAATAAAATCGATCTAAATGAGAACAAATAAGGGATACATGCAAGAACTAATATGGCAAAAAATAGTGAATGGAAAGTGACCACGCCAAGACCTTTTCCTTAGAAAGTTGCTTGATTATGGCTGAAAACTTCGGTAAAACGTGCTTTCGAGATATTTTCATTATAAATTTCCAAAATATCACCTAAGTTCCGTTCATTCCGTGTATCCGTGCTTCCGTGTATCCGTTTGAAATATATTACCTAATCACACAGATCAAACCGTAGAAGAAACTGTTAGATTTATATAGAGAGGAAAGACGGAACAACAGCAAGACGGAACGTTGGTTCTTAGGTAAGCAAGAAACGATTGCACCCTCTTCCCTTCTTCATCGACTGAGAGAAAACATGAAGTATAGAAACTTACCAACTGATACGTATAGAAAACTGCGGTGAAGAGAGTTGCTATTGGAGAATTGTAACAAGTTCCAGGATTATAACGATACACATAATTTAACAATAATGGGAGATTTCTAGATTATTTGATCTATCGATACACTGTAATATCATATGGCTGTAAAGCACTAGCTTCTGAATAAAGAGATGTAAAATTCAATATCATGGAAATAGATTCAACTTCTTCTTCAGCGTTTACAGATCAAATAGATACACTAAAAAAAAGTAAATCATGCGGAAATGAATACACAATTACTAAAATATTTATCGTATATAGATTTAGAAAATGGTAGATAAATGCCCAGATTGATTAAGTTAGATGAAATTTCAACAAAATATATATTTTAACAAAAAGTACACCCAAAACATGGTAAAGTAACTAACATAGCACAGTGTTCGTTCTTAGTAATTGCAGATTGATTTGTTCGAAGCCGAAAGATCATTCTTTACAGTGTTTTTGGAGATCATTCCATTCATATAATTTTCTACCTTACAGAGAGGACAAAACTATTATTCTTTAATAGTCTGTGATAATTACATCGACGTTGATGGGTCGTTATATCTTGACCAACGATTTACCTAAGAGAGAAATTTATGTAAATCGTTTCTATAGTTTCCCCCAAAGTTTGAGAGCTTCGTCATATTTTGGATAATCAATATATCCATGAGGTGACATTGTATAATAAGAATCTTCATCATATTCATTCAATGGGAATCCCTTCTGGAGACGGTCCACCAAATCTGGGTTCGATATAAAGTATCTACCATAAGCTACTAAAGTCCGATCATCTTTTAAAAACTTTTTAGATGTCTGTGGGAATCGTCCCAGCCCACCTGCACGAATTATTGGACCTTTCCATATAGAATAAACAAAAGCATTACTCTCTAATTGATATCCCTCGGAGTTTCCGGGGGTCCACCGAGGAATGGGATCAATGATATGAACATAGGCTAGCCGATTCCCCATCTTCGCCCTAGATTCAATAGCGCCTAATAGATATGCATATTGAGCAACTAACCCAGGATATTTACTTCCTGACATCCCTGCCGTTGAATAAAAAGGGGAAATTCTGATCCCAATTTTTGGAGCACCTATCTCTTCGATCAAGGCATCGATAATTTCAAGTATAAATCGAGTTCTGTTTTCAATTGATCCACCATACTGATCGCAACGTTTATTAGATGCTGGATCTAATGATTGCATCAACAAATATCCATTTGCAGCATGCAGTTCAACGCCATCGGCCCCTGCGGCAAGAGAGTTTTTAGCCGCATGAATATGATCGTTAATGTATTGCTTAATCTCATCAACTGATAACCCATGAATCGGATTCCCCAATTTAACTGCCACCTTTTCAGTTTCTTTATCCTTATATACACCATCCGTCATCCCTTGATATTTCAAACCATCTCTGGTTAAATTCTGAATATCTGCTTCCCAACCAAGAGCCCATAATTGAACCCAAGAAAAACTACCGTTGTCATGTATCGCCTTGAATGTAGGTCTCCAAGCCTCGACTTGTTCGTTTGACCAAATCCCTGGGGCATGATCAAATCCACCGGCTTGTTTCGAGACATATGTCGACTCCGTGATGATAGTAGTACCAGGACGTTCGGACCTCTGACTGTAGTATTCTGGAGTCCATTCTGTATTTGGAATATTTCCTGGATGATGAGCTCTCATTCTTGTCAGAGGTGCTAGTACCACTCTATGTAAAACATCTGTATCCCCCAATTTCAATGAGTTGAACATATTTGTACCTTCAAAAGAAGTAGGCTTGACAATTGTAGAAAACGCCATTTGATGTTGGTTGTGTATGGTTGTGATATGATTTCCTTTCTACCTTCATTATTTGAATCGATTTGATATACTGAAATTTCAAGGGATGATATGGTCTGTGACTTTACTAAGGGCGAGATCTCATTCTAACAGAATATGACAAACCGAATATATATTTATTTATATATATACATAAGAAAACAAACCCAAAATCAACAGTATCCTTGATAATGAATACTAAGATTCGTATAAATACAGCAACAAAATCTGGAAACCCTCATCCAAGAATTCTTTTCAATTAGAAAATGTATGTTAACCCTGCAGCGAATAAAGTTGCGGAATTGACCAGAATCCGATCGACGACCTTCAAACTAAAGGAACAACGAAGAATTCATAGACCCATATCAACAACCATCAAACTAAGGCACTCAAGAGTCTCCCTATTGGTTCTTGTTAACAATCTATACGAATCCTATGATAGCTTATATAAAATACTGAAAAAAGTAACTTCTGGAAAGGGACTCCCCTGCCCCTCCCCCGCAGCGTTACCCCGCACAGGAACGCCACGTGACTTCGCTTCCAAAAATGGCGCGCAGTTGCTTTTTTCTTTTTCGTTGGGAATTCCTGCAGGGCTTTCACTGTGCAGCTGTTCGGAACAACTCACAGCTCAACGAAGCAACCCAATAAGGATATTCTGCCTACCGACCACCCCCACATGGCATACAGGATGAAGGGGAAAGAGGACAGACGGTCAACGTAACTGAGTGCAGTTCCATTTGTGCTGACAACGAAACAGTCTCAACTTTCAAAAACAAAACCAAGAATTTGTTTTGTTTTTGGGCTTTCTTCTTATTTCTTGTCTCACCGCCGGATTATCTCAGCCAGCGTTGCTTTTTTATGGCGGGGGTGGGAGGCTGGAAAAGTTTCATTTGAAAAGTTAGCGAGACCCAAAACAAAAGTGGAATAGTAGTATTTTTTAAATTTTTCACAAATAGATAAATTTGAAAACACAACATTCATTTACTTATTTAGAACAAAGTGTAAACATTCAGTTTCTGTTAACTCATTTTAATCACTAATCAAGACTACCAATATAAAGGTTAGGGAGATATAGGTATATATCTTAATCTCATTAAATAAAGGACAAAGAAAAAAACACGTACATATATTCCAGTTTAAAATGACTACACAAACTCCAATCGAGAAGAAAGAGGCACCAAGACCTCACGTGTGTCCCGTATGCCAGAGAGCATTTCATAGATTGGAACATCAAACCAGACACATGAGAACACACACAGGAGAGAAACCTCATGCATGTGACTTCCCTGGTTGCACAAAGAAGTTCAGCAGAAGTGACGAGTTGACTAGACATAAAAGAATACATACAAATCCGCAACCTAGAGGTAAACGTGGTAGAAAGAAAAAGGTTGTTACCCCTGTGGTTGAGGCAGATCCTGTAAGTTTTGAGACAGGGGGGTCGGATTCGATGGGGATTACTATGGGAGTGCCGATGTCAATGCCTATGATGGCTCCCATTCCAAGAAATACTTCTAGTAGTTCATTACACTCAGTGAGTTCTTTTACAGCACTGAATGGGTTACAGCCATTACAACCACTGCAATCACAACAACAACAAGGGTTGATTAGTAAGCCTACAATAGTGAGAAATTCATCAACACATTCTCTAACGCAAATGAATAACAATGCGGGATCTGCGGGAGGGCTGCTCTCTAGTACCAGTAATAATGGAAGTAGGATCCGTCTTAGTGCATTATCTTCTTTACAAATGATGACACCCTTGGGTACAGCAAAACCTCGTACACATGGATTCATGGATACACCAGAGACAACAGGTGCCGAACTAGCGAGACCTCAATCTTTGACCGATATGACTAATATGAATAGTGTACCATTAACACCCTCTGCATCCTTATCATCTGGTGTTCCTCTACCAAAATTACAAACTCCTGTTCCTAGTGGTAGTGCAAGCATATTTCCAGGTGTTGTTATGAATAGACCAAGCTCTGCGTTGAGTCTCAATGAAATGTTGTCGAAGAATACAAGCAGTTCAGAATCTGAAAATGATGCGGATGGATCTGTGTTAGAGATGAACAGACATTCAGGACGTAGAAGACATCAACGTCAACAAAATTTGAACGTTGTGACTCCTACGACTATGAGTAGATCTGATAGCAGTACAAATTTAAAACAAACCATGGTTTTAAATGGCGTTACTCAACAAACAATGAATGGATCTCAAATGTCCCCTGCTTTTGCCGATGATTTAAGATATAAATTGAATTCTGTTCATAATTCTCAACAACCTACTACAATTAATAATACAAGTTATACAGAGTCCTCGATATTGAGTTCACCTCCATCATACGAAACAAGAAGTGATTTCCCTACTCATCATGTAGGCCAAACAGTAACTATAAACTCTTCACCAACTCCAATAGTGTCTCCACAATTGTTACCCCAACAACAGTTTGTAAGTACGCCAAATGTTACTCAACTACCTTCGCAACAGATGTATGACCCCTCAGCAACCACCACTAGTGCTTTACAACAACAGCAACAAGACAGAACACAGAGTGGCTTACCACCAATCAGAAGTTTACAACTTCAATTTCCTACAGATTAAAGAAAGAAATAGAAATAGAATAATGCAAACCATGGTTCTTTCAATTAATAGACCTTATAAAATGTAAAAATATATATTCCTCTTCGTCCAAGAAATTTCATCACCTATATAGAGTTAACTAATATATCACAGCCTCTCAACACTCTACATAATTTTAATACTAATAATAATTCAATAACTATTCATTACCATTTTGCACGTATCTTGTAGAAATCTAAACCTTCGTTAAATACACCCCCACATCACCATAACAGATCAAAGCCTTTATATATTTATGACATCACTAAAAATTACGTAGCTTTTAGTTAAAATCATGTAATGTTAAAGCCGTCTACTAAATTTTTGAAAAATCCAGCTAAAGAATAGCTGGACCTAAACCCATAATGGATAACTAAATCATAACCTCTAAAGAACTCGGATGTATTACCTCAACGGGTTTCAATTACTTAATCCACCAATATAATGCATTCAATTTTCTTTCTGTGACCTTCTATCAACAAAACTGAAAAATTTTCAGTTTCATTTTTAGCTAAGCAGAACAGAAAGCGTCGTACCGAGATTAGGGCCGGATATCCAAGCCACTGGATAAAGAACCAGAAACCCACACATTCATTTATTCAACCACTAACTGCTGACCTGTCGGAATCTCTCTGTCTCTCTCTCAATTTCACATTAAGATGAAGTTGCCATAGTTATTTGTTCATAATGAAAGATTTCCCAATCCCGGTTTCAAATTAAGTTAACTCAAACAGAAATTTGAAATACATTCTGTTTTATTCCCCCAGTTTGCTTTCCTATTATTATTATCCGTTCATCGGGAACTTCATACACATCATAAGTTTATAGAATATAATAGAAGAAATTTCGTGCCCTATACGGAGGAATCAATCAACAATTATTTATTATTATTTTATTGTTACCGGCCCCTCGTTCTGCGACTTTATTTTTACTTTTTATTTACAGTTTGTTCACCCACCTCTTGTATTGAAATTTCAGATCGAAACTATTTTTACTTCACCTTTACGTTGAATGTTTGTATCATTTTGTTTTTATTTCGTACATAACCTCTCTGTGTGACACCTTGATGTCTAGAACCCTTGTGGTTATACATACATGGCCTATCTTTTTTACTGGATTTAGGGAGATGTCATGACCTCTCTTTTCCTGATTCAGTTGATTTCAGTATATTAATATTAGTATTTTTTTTTTTTGATCTAGGTCTTGCAAAATTACCTTAAACGATTTGTCGAATTTATTTATTTTTCTCTCCTATAAGAATGAATACGTCAGCTGGAAAATAAATGTGTATATATATAAACAATCATTTCTTCATATTTGTAACTTATATAACTCCCTCATTTGTTTTATTCTTATCTTTCAAAATATTATTTCCTGGAACTTAGGAGATCAAGGAAATTTAGAGTTCTCACTTTCAAAAACTATTACAAGACAATGTACGCCTTTAATAACTACTGTCCCGTTTGCGACAAGTTGATCCCTAATTGTTCTCCTTCTAAATTATCCAGAACTAACTCTACTAGTAGTGATAAGTCTACGGATAAGTTATATTGCTCTCATGAGTGTGAAAGAAAGGACAAGTTGAATATTGTCAACAGTACAATCCTAGCATCCAATGACATTGGTGACAGTACAGGTGCTATCCATGATGAACTTGATGAGGTTACCTCTGTGATTTCAGATCAAGGTATGATGGCATTGGATGAGCCATTACAAAATCAACCTGATTATTCAGGCGATGATTCTCATATCGTGCCAGATCATTTACCTGCAGTTCTGGCAAGCCCTGCTTCCTTTTCACATAGTCTCGGTAATGATCATGAAGATTTCCCATCTATTACAATTACTACAGTGACGGGAGATATTACTTCAAAGACAACTCTAGATGAAAGGGAACAACTCTTAGCGTCTCCATTCTTATTACCTTTAAGTTCTAATAATGAGAAGAATTCATTGTTCGAAATGAATGAACATATTGATAACTCTCTCACATTAGGTGAGAGTTTGATTCCACATTATTACAATATACCACCATTAAATTCATTCTATAATATTCCCAAAACACTATTCATCGGTTCAAACTCGAAGACAAGTCAAGAAAATTGTTCATTCGACCATACCGCAGAAACCAATTACAAACTATGGTTATCAAATAACATTCCATAGTATACTTTTATGACTTCCCCAACGATACATCTTTGCATATATTTTATAAACTAACGAAAACAAAACAAGAAACTGATAAAAATCTAAAATAAAAAAAAACTACAATCACAACAACTAAAACATAGCAATTAAAAGAAGGTACAATCATTTTGACCTTCATTTTGACCTTCATTTTGAAGTCTCCCTTTTTAAATTTTTTTTTTGGCTTTTTTTATTATTATTTTAACATTTTTTTTATTATATATTAATAGATTTATAAATAAGTAAATATTAATCTAAAATTATAAATTCATATTATTATAAATTCAATATTGATTATTCAATTTCATGTTATGTGTTTTATAGTCTTTAAAATATTATTTATGTAATAAATATTTTTTTAAACAATTATTTGATAGTTGATAATTTGGTAGTGTTGACATGAATCTTAATATCCAAATCATCAGTATTATCTTCAATACGTCCAATACGGTCCTGTTGAGACTCTAATTCATTACCTGCAGCAAGTGCCAATTTTTTCAGACGACCACTAACCTGCTGAATCTTATCTAGATTTCTATCAATTTCAACCTCCATTTCATCATCTTCTTCATCATTTTCGAATTGATACTTCTGTGCACGACCTAAGATATCCTTTCTCTCATAACGATCTCTGACATCACTAATGTTTCTTCCATTGTCATCCATAGCATTTTCAATTCTATTCTGGGATGCGTTCAATTCTTGGCTCGTATTATTCATCATAGCTTGTTCTTGAATCTTTTGATTCTTAATTCTGTCCTCACGTTCTTGTTTACGTCTTTTAGAATTGAATGGATTACTGACATGTACTGCCCATAAACTACGGTTCAATTTCTGTAATTCAGTAACTTTTTCATCTGCAATCGAATTTTGAATATTCATTAAATCTAGATTTCTTTCAACATTATTCAATTTTTCACTTTGATGACCTAGCAGACCCAATGTATTCATACCAGACATTTCTGCTTCTTGGGCCATCTTTAGAGTGTTTCTCGTCGATGCCACCGAACTCTGTTTGGTGAATTTAATTTGTTGTTTCAATTCATCAACTGCACCGTCCTCCTCTTGTTGTTGACGTTGTTCTTCTTCGTGTTGAATTTCTTCGAAGGTTTTGTAACCTCTATCAGTATCGACCTCTGCATTTAAGTCATTATTATATAGTTCTTGAGATTGGTTTTGATAACTATCATACGCCATTGCTCTATCATCTGCACCATACTGGGTACGTTGGTCATCGGTTGCATTTAATTCGTCTATTTGTTGTAGTTGTTGTTGTTCACGTTGACCTAAATCTGCATTTAAATCATCTGCTATACTTCCACCCCCGTATTTATCTATCGTATCATTTAGATCGACTCCATCAGCACCCGTCCCCCCATATGGGTTAGAGGTGGATGCTATTGTCGGCACACCAACAGCGCTAGCACCTCCCATAATAGATGGTGTTGCATTTAAATCAGTAGTTATATTTGTGGATGTACGATGTATCGGTGCCTTAATCCTTGAAGTTGGGGCTGTCATAGCAGCATTGGCATATGGGTTTGAAGATTTTCTAGTATTATAGTTCGCACCGTTATTCATGGAACCATATGGGTTAGCAGAAGACTTCGCACCTGTGGTGTTATAACTGTCGTTTCTTAATGATGCGTATGGGTTGCTGCTTGCGGATGGTGCAGATGCCTTAGGTTGTCTGCCATCCGTTGGTACAGTATAACTATTATAGTTCTTGAGTTCGGAACCTCTCGATGTCCTTACATCTCTAGTAGATGAAGCTATAGGACCTGAACTACCGGTTGATACCTCAGGTGTGTTATTACGTGAATACATCGGAGAACGACTTTCTTTATAAGGGGTTGATCTGGATGTGTTACCAGGAGTTGAAAAATTCAGGTCATCGGTAGGATCAGGTTGAGCAGCTCTGTTGTAGGCACTATTAATTTGGCCTCTGCCGGTGTCTCCATTATTGGTTTGATATGGAGATTTACCGTAGCTATCGTTATTATTAGTGGTGTAACTTGAATATGGGTCATTATTCATGGAGTTACTATTATCATTATTGGCGTTGGTCGAGTATGGGTTGGAACTAGGTGTTTGACTTCTACTATTTGATGACGGTACAGCGCTTGTATATTGGTTACTGCGCTGCGGAGTACCGTATGGATCTGAGTTTTGAGTTGAATCGTATGGACTTGTACTCTTAGATGTGCCATATGCATTCACATTTTGAGAGGAACCATAGGCGTCTCTAATTTGAGAAGAACCGTAAGGATCTGTGTTTTGCGAACCTCCATTACTATACGGATCTCTTGTTCTAGATGAGGATCCATATGGATCTACGGGCTGCAGCATGTTGCCTGTTGAACTATGTGGGTCCATGGATGACGCTCTGGAGTGAGGTTGTCTCATTGTGTTATTATATTCGTCAAGGTTAGAATTATTATTCATTCCATATGGATCTGGGGATTGGCTCACTGGTTTAGTTATCGCAGCATATGGATCATAAGTGGCAGTGGCAGCGCCAGCGCCAGCATTTGAATCAGAATCCTCAATGCCGTCCTTCTTTGATTTCTTTCTCCCAAATAGACCTCTTTTCTTTTTCTCTTGTTTCTTTTCTTCCTTCAACTTTGCTGCATCTCTCTTTGCTCGTTCATATGCATCTCTTTCATTTTGAGCTCCTTGTCTTTCGTCTGCTTCATCCTGTTGACGTTGAAGAGCTACATCCTCGTAACCAGGAGGGGCATAAAACTTATGGGGATTTTTATCCTTTGCAAACTGCCCGTAGGCTGCAAATTTCTCCTTTCTATTCCTACTCGGATCCTTCACTGTATAACCTGCATCAGATAATGTTGTTCTATTTTGTTCTAGAGTTTCTTCCTCAGGTGGTCTTACACCTCGTTTTGCTAGGAAACTCTTGACGTGTACTTTCATCTTTTCACTTATGGATATTAAATGGACTAAACTCTTGTTTCAAAAAGGTCTGTATGCTTTATTTTGTGTTATCAGATTTGTAAAATGTTGATCTGTGGGTACAGTTATAAATAGCAAAAAAAAGAAGAAAGAACGGGAAATATAATAATAATATTATCTATAGAACTTGTCTCCTTAACGAAATATTAAATAATAATTATACTTTCCAATATTTTTGTCCTTCTTAGCAATATGTTACTTTATTGGTAGCTAAAATGTATGTTCTTTTGGTTCCAGGATCAAAGTCAAAAGGTAGTTACTTCATTTATATTTCCAATATACGTTGTGCATTATGAGTTCATTCCTTTTTTTGGCTTTTTAGTCAAAATAACGCTTCGCCTGCGACGAAAGAATCAAAGTGACGATGGCTGAACTTTTCAATGAAAAGAAAATGAATAAAACGATTCATATTTATAAATTGTGACTATGTCTTATTGTACATGCTGTTGTTGACGACAACTTGGATCTATATCTATGTTTATTTATGTAAATGTGGTCTTTTTATTTGTGTATATGCGTGAGGGTAGTGTACTTTGTTCCATAGGTTTACATACCACGGAATGTGTTTTTACTGGCACTTCTTCTACCTTGGAATCTTGGTTTAGTTCTACCATTATCCTTCTTCTCTTCATCATCAGATTCACTATCAGAGTCTCTTGTGATCTTCTTCTTTGGTTTAGGTTGTGCTTTCTTTGGCACGAAAGTTAATTCAGCTTCACCTTGATGGTTTCTGTGTAATACTGAACCATCATCCTTCTTTCCTTCTTCAAGTTGTCTGCTCCTTACTTGCTTACCGAAACTTACATTAGCTTCAGAATCTGCAGTATTCAAAGCACCATCATTACTTACACGCATATCATTCATATAAGTTTCACTAGCTTCTTTTTCCTTCTTTCTACGATCGATAGCTACCAGTTGTTTTTGTATCTTCCTCTTAGTTTGTTCGTTAACCTCTTCATCTGAACCGGAGAATTCATCCTCACTGTCCTTATCAGATTTATCTTCGTCGGAATCACTTTCACCTTCATCGTAATGGTTCTTGTGACCTTGTTCTCTCATAGTAATTCTTTCTTCATCCGATTCTTCTGCAGCAGTCAATGCTCTGATACGCTTGGCTGCACCTTCGTCGGTTTCCTTTGCAGACTTCACTGGGTTTAATTGTTTGTAATCATAATCGTCTTCATTGACTTGGAACGCTTCATCTTCAAACATTTCTTGGAAACGATCATCTGTTAGAACTTGAGCAGCAGCAGAATCACCACGTTTAGTAGACAATTTTTCAACCAAAGATTTGTTAACTTTAACCTTAGGTTTCTGTACAGCACCAGATGTTCTAATTCTAGATTCTCTTTCTTTTTCAATCCTACGTCTAATTTCTCTTTCTCTTTCATCTTGAACAGCAGTTGGGTTAGCAATAAGGGCGACTTTATCATACAATTCTGTATCGATGAAGTAACCATGCATATAAGCTCTTAAAACCTTTGAACCAATCAAATGGTTTAGATTCAATTTCTTTACATCTGCCTTCGTTATAAATCTGTAATTCGAATAAACAGAATTGCTTGGTTTCTCTTCTAATTCTTCTGTAATCGAATCCAAGAATGAACACCATTGTGGAGCTGGTCCCAAATGTGGAATATAATACGTATGCATTGGAATCCCCTCATTGGCAGTCATAAACATACCAGTCCCTGGAATATGAGCAATATCATTAATATCAACATTTGGTTCCATGGATGCATATGGTTTCCCATCAACTCTATCCCATATCTTTGCAATTCTCTTATCTGTAGTCAGGATCTTGTTTTCAACACCAACATTATCCAACCAAATAATTTTCTTAATTTCAAATCCATAACCTTGATCCTTAACCATAGATGGTTGAGATGTACGTAAATCATACAAATAAGAATAACCATTAGAAGTACCACATGCAAAGTTTAACCCATTATTATGGAAACTAGTTGTTGTTACTTGCATTGGTCCATTATCAAATTGATTCTCTACTTGTAATTTAGCTACTCTAGCTCTAGCTCTTGGATCCCAAAATTCTACCACGTTCTTTTCCATACCTACTGATACTAAACCTGAAACAGAGTTCACAGAGACATGGTTGACTCCCTCTGAATCTAACTGGAATGGATTTAAGAATCTACCTTGTTCCAAATTCAATCTATATAATTCAGAACCACTAGCTCCAATAAAAAGATCACAATTCACATCGTTATAAGCTAAACTTCTTCCAAATTTCGGTATACGTGTAGCGTAATGGATCCCACCTTTATTTTGAAACTGAATGCTTCTATCATTTTGTAAATGAACAGATTTAGTCCAATCATCAGATAAAATTAAAAAATCCACATTTTCTGCATCTGTATGTCTATCAAATTTCAAAGATAAATTTGCAAAATCATAGACGTGGATTTGAGGCTTGTATGTCCCCGTAGCCATACAGTATTGTCCATCCCGTGTGACTTGGATCTTATTAGATGCTTCACTGAATTCAAAATCTTGTACTAATTCCACACGATTTTGATAATCCAAATCGTTTTTCAATGACCGTTTACGTTTCTTAGCAATCCAATCTGGTAAGGATCTAGCAATATTAGTACCGGAAACCTGGTACACAGAGACATCACTTGCAGAAGTAGATTTCAAAACCATGTTCGGTACTTATATATGTGTTATATATGTTAGCTCTGTTGTATTAAAACTCCAGAAAATAGTTGCGATGAGATGAGATGAGATGAGTATTCTACTTATAAACTACTTTAGTTGAAAAAAAAATTTTCTTTCCATTTCGGCTTCATTAAGTGCAGCTTTCCGAAAGGTGTGAAATTGAGAAAAACTATAAGATGATAATAATGGATAACTAACTGTATGTATATATATATATATATATATATTGTTAAGCATCTGGATCTTGGAACTGATCGATATGAATGGATTGAGCCCTGCTGTTATTCTTGACTCTATTGTGTCCACCAAGGATGTAGTTTTTCCCAGTGCTGACGATCTTACTTGCAGACATGGAATTATTCACGACGACATGAGGTGATTCATTCCAAGGATTGTTGTTGATGGTATTGGGAGTCTTTGGAGTCGAATTCATCATCTCTGAGGTCTTGTGAGCGGAAAGCGTGAATGGGGTACTGAATGCTGAGAAAGTGTCTGTTTGGTGCATCATCAATTCGTTGTTCATCGAGTCATCACTTGTTGTTGTTGTTGTCGAACCATGGAAGTTATTAGTCTTGTTATTATCGTGATTGTGAGGTTGAGGTTGATGCTGAGGATGGTTGTAGAGTGTTGACGTGGTGTTGATTTGGGGTGTGTGTGGAGGGATGTTATTACTATTATTAGAAGGTGTTGTTGTAAACAAGTAATTATTGTTGTTGTTGTTGTTACCGTTTCCTGTTGTGGATGGAACAAAACTTGTAGAGTTATACGCATTGAACTTGTTTGCTGAGGATGGAGCCTGGATATATGATTTCATTGATTTCTGAGGTTGTGGTTGTTCCATCTGTCGTTGTATTGTTGTATTAGTAGTAGCAGTAGTAGTAATGGCATGCAATATATCTTGTTGTTGATCCTTTGGTAGATACTTGTATAGGTCCCTCACTTGAATGGTCCGTTGTATTGTGTCTGAAGAAGAGGGTTGACTTTCCATGAAGATACGTTGATAAAACAATGAATATGACGAAGAGCCATCATTCCATCTTTGGATCAATTCCTTTAGGGATTCCAAAGATAGTTTGTTATGTAGGACATCGTCGATCAATGATTCGTTATTGTCGTTGATATTATGGAAAAACAAATGATTTAGCAATCGTATGGATATTTTTTGTAATGACAAATCTTGCAAGGATATCTTATTGATGAATTTAATAAGGTGGAAGATTGCGATGTTCCCATGCAATTTTATTAGATTTTCACTAATCTTAATCGATTGGATCGACAACAATCGTGATATCAACAAGGACGACGACGACAGTTTCTCCGACAATAACAGACTTGCAATCATGGGGATGTTATACAAGTTCATATGATTATGAATCAATATGTGGTTCAACGATTTCTTGTTGGCGGGATCCATCAATGGCACGTCCACATGATACTTGAAATAATGCATTAAGAACGTATTGTTCAGAGCCATCGTGTCGACCAGGCACCAATATAGCAATTGCAAAGTGTATGATACCGGTGGTGTCGGTGTGGAATCCGATGCTGATTGAAACATAAATGATGATTTAGTGATTGGTGGGATCCTTGGGACAATCTCGTCGTTGAACCAATCGGGCAATGTCACTGAATGATCGAAGTTCAATAGCAATTGGGTGATAGTGAACTGGACGATGTTTAGCATGGCATCGATACTCAAAGTGGAACCCATCTGATTCAAATTCTTGTGAATTTCAAACGGTGCCCTACCTTTCAAAGCCTGAAGGGAATCAAACAAGAGACATACGAGTTTTGGTTCTAACAGCAAATTCAGTTGCGGATGGTCTATGATCTCCATCAGCACTTTCAACTGGAATTGCACGTCCTGGTCCTCGCTTTGATACTTCTGTTTCGCCAGCACGAGAGTGCAAGCCTGTTTGTATAAACTCGGTTGAATCCACTTCGAGCATTGAAACACCCTCAACGCGACCAACTGGTTAACAAACCTGTTTGGTGTGGCCGTCTCGTCCAGGCCTATATTTTGTAAATTTGACGTAGCAATGAAGTAATCCATATGCGATTCGTTTGAATACAGTGACAAGACGTCTTTCTTGATATTCAGATGAGTCTGCAACGAGACGTCCTTGCCGTTCGCCCACATCGGGACCCATTCCTTCGCCAGCGTATAAGAGAGACGATCATTCAGCGACAAGAAATGCAACGATTTTTCGTTAATTGAATCCAGGCATTCGATAGCCGCTAGCAGCGTGTAGAAGCCGACACTGTCTGCCTTCCTTGCAGTGTCGTTGCCGTCACCGACGCACAGTTTCCAGTTGTTTATACTCTGCAGAATCAACGGTTGTAAAAAGGAGTGAACGGAGCAGTATGCCACCAGACACGCCACTATAGCGGTCTTTGCAGGCTGCGATGCAGTCGCCGAGTTCCAAACAGGCGTGAAGATATCCAGGTCCTGTGGGAAGTCCAGCTGCTGCACGCACCCACTCTCACCGTTGTCATCCACTGGCAGCAATCTCAACGAGTGGATCAATTGATACGCCAAGGGTTGGACCCTTGCCTCGTGGGCATCGTCCAGACTTCCTAATTGCAGCAATGCAGCGTGTACCGTTTTCAGCAACACATCTCTAGTCGTGTCCATAGCTGTTGCAGTGACTAATGTCCAAATCAGAATGTATCTAGTATGGTGATCTCTGCTGAACACCCCTTGCCACCAGCGTTCTGCTTCTTATATACCTGCATTGGAAACCCCACTTCTAAATCTACCCTCCAGTCGGGCCTGCCTGGCTTCCGATATTGAAATAAGCGCGCAGTCCGCCGTGCACAGTGACACACTGCCCGTTACCCGCCCGCCATACGTCATCGTTACCCGCCCGTCACTCCGCACGGCCACCACCCACACACCGCGCCGCCGCCGCCAGGCCCACCCCCTGTTTTTCCTTCCGCTCAGAATATCGCCCCGCCCCGCCCCGCTTACGCAAGAACGCCCGCTGGCGATAGCTCGCACCAGCGCTCCCCCCATACAACTCGCCCAGCTTCCCGCCGGTTTGCCCCCTTTTTCTTTCCTTCCAGCAAAGTTCGTTCATTTTCCGCTTTCCATGGCGATCGGCAGCATACGTAATTCTGCTATTATATAAAGAGAGAGGGTGGGAGGGCTCGATACTGAACTGAAATGTTCACTACACAGCATACCGAATACCGAACTGAACTAGTAATAGGCCGATTCGTATACACGACACTACACTGCTACTACACCACATCGCCACACTATGAGAGCCTTAATTATCACCGACATGCAAAATGACTTCTTGCCTCCAAAAGGTGCGTTGCCTGTGCCCCACAGTGAGGAGATCGTCCAGCCCATCCTGGACCTGATCCACCAGGAGGAGCAGCAGGACTTCCACAGAATCGTGCTGGTGCGTGACTGGCACACCCGCAACCACACCTCGTTCGCCAGGTCGCACGACCTGCCAGAGTATTCGCAGTTCGAGTACAAGTCGCCAAGACCGGGCGACAAGTCCACCCAGGTGGGCACCTTGTGGCCCGTGCACTGTGTTCAGAACACCTGGGGCTCCCAGTTGGTCACCCCGCTGTTGAAGGAGACGTACCACACACATCTGAAGATCGTCGACAAAGGGTTCCTGTCAGACAGAGAGTACTACTCAGGGTTTAGCGATATTTGGAACTTCCACAAGACCGAATTGCACGAATATTTACAGAAACATCACATCACCGAGGTCCTGGTCGTGGGACTCGCGTTAGACTACTGTGTCAAGGCTACTGCCATCTCGGCTGCTCAACTGGGTTACGACACCACCATTGTAAAATCCCTATCGAGAGCCATCCATGACGACGACGAACATATGAAACAGTTCGAGAAGGATTTGGCCGACAACAACGTGAAGCTGGTCGAAAACGTCCCTCCCCACAAGTCGGAATCAACCACCACCACCACCACCACTGTTTGATCATTACATATACTCTATGTACTTTATATACTTTTACTCACTTCTATTTTTAGGTTACTGAGGCCCAGGGCTTGCACACCACTGCTCGTTGCAAGTGATGTGGGCGTGGCCCGACCCTCTCTCCCTGCCTCTCTGCGTCTGCACACGCTATTTTCGCGTCTTTTTCTCAGTGAATTTGTCCAGCTTACAGTCACTGAAATATTTTATTTCTTTCATATATAAGAAGAACATATAGTACACTTGACAGCTGTCTGAACGTTTCCATAACTAATTCTCATGTATGAGAAGCAATATACTCCCTCACTGCACCAATATACGATGGGTAAAATACTGACTTCAAGGAGACTGAAAATCGTTTGCACTGTCACTCTATTGATTATCGTCCTTTGTGGTGCGTCCCTTTATAGCAACGTATACATAGACCAGTTTACCACGACCACGACAGGCAAGACCATCATTCCAACGACATCACATCTGAATGGCATCAATTTGAAAACTTACTCTGCGTCCGCCGACCTGCACACCTTGCGGGATCAGCTGACATACACCTTTCCGTACCACTCCGAACAGGCCATACCCAAGATCATATGGCAGACTTGGAAGACCGGCCCAGCAGACTCCTCGTTCCCTACCAACTTCAGAAACACGCAAAAGAAATGGACCCAGCGGGCTCAGGACCAAGGGTTCCAGTACTCCCTGATCACAGACGACGTCGCCGGCTCGCTGCTGGAAAACTTGTACGCCGAGACACCCCTCGTGCTTCAGGCGTATAACTTGCTGCCAACCGTGATCCTGAAAGCTGACTTCTTTAGGTACTTGATCCTGTTCGCTAGAGGTGGGATCTACTCCGATATGGACACCGTTCCGTTGAAAAGCTTGAACGAGTGGGGGTCCGTCACGGGAAGCAAGATGAACCAACTGGTGATGGATCACAGACAGTCGTTTATACCGTATAAGAACATCGATAGAGACCAGTTGTCAGCGACTCGTGCGGCACAACAACCCGGGCTGGTCATCGGGATCGAAGCCGATCCGGATAGAGACGACTGGCAGGAATGGTACGCTCGGAGAATCCAGTTCTGCCAATGGACCATGCAAGCGAAACCGGGCCATCCGTTGTTAAGAGAACTGATTTTGAATATCACTGCAACTACATTGCAAAGTGTTGCTGGCAGTGCCTCGGCGTCAAAGAATGGCGTCCAGTTGTTGGATCCAAGCAACTTGAAAGATTATAACGTGAATTATAGATGGTTAAGAGGACAGGACCCAAAATATGATCATAATCAATTGAAGACAAAGAAAAACGTTGACGGAACAGATATTATGAATTGGACAGGACCAGGGATCTTCACCGATATCGTCTTTGAATATTTTTCAAATTTGATTCAATCAAATAGAAACATCCTCTTGTTGAACCCGGATCTAACAAAACAAACGTCAGAGATTGACGCTTCCTCCTCGGCAGTTGTAAGTAACAAGAGTATCAAACGATTCTATCAGAAGATTAATGAGGACTTGCAGACATCGGCGAAATTACCTTGGGAATTCTTTGCATTCATTGAATCGCCAACCTTGGTCGATGACGTCATGGTGTTGCCAATCACAGCTTTCTCTCCAGGTGTAGGACAAATGGAGGCTCGTGGCACAGATGATCCAATGGCTCTAGTGGAACATTTGTTCTCGGGCACTTGGAAGGAATCGGCAGATAGCAACGCTAAACAATCCAATTCAAATGGTGGTATCCCACCTGTCCCTGCATGATTTACTTTCATTTCCACTCACACTCTCACACATATATATAATTATAGCATATTCCGTATCTCTCTCTCTCATTTTTGTATACTAGTATCTAACTTTTTTTTTTTAAATTATTTTTTATATTTTTGGTTAATTACAAACTCTAGGAGATCGTTAAATAGATTTCAACATTGTCCATCTCTCCCAGATCAGTGCTATATAGAGTAAAACGTTCGTGTGGGTGGGCGTGTCCGTGTGTCCGTGTGTGATGGCGTGGATTATAAAATAACACATGCATTCTTCTTCTTTTTCTTCTTAGACTTAGGTTTAGGAATCGTAGTACGTGGTTCAGGAGTCCCAGTGGTGGTCCCATTCGTTTTATTGGCTTTCTTGCTCGTTTGAGCAACGTTTACACCAGACGCATTTGATGCTTTACTTGTGGCTCGGTTCTGTTGACTCGACATAGTATTAGTCACAGTCTCGCGATTCTTCATGCCAGTCTTATCGTTTGAATCATGATAATTCTTTGTAGTGTCTCTTTGTTCCTGTTGTTTTTGTTGTGAAGGTAAACGTGAGACACTGGCCTTACGTGTATCTTGCTTCGATACATTCTCCATCTCGTTCCGTATGATCTGTCTCACCAAATCAACGAACACCTCATCAACATTACTTCTTAACAATGCACTAGTCTCATAGAATGGTACTCTACCCCATTTCGTGCTCACTGCAATCCCTTCTTCGACACTGATGACTCTATCGTCAGCAAGATCTGCTTTGTTACCTACGAGAACCATCGGCACCCTCGAAGCATCCTTGATCCGCAACACTTGTTCTCGTAACTCCATTAACTCATCCAACGATTGTTTGTCAGTGACAGAATATACCAACAAGAACCCCATGCCCGACTTGATGTACAACTCACGCATCGCAGTGAACTGAGCAACACCGGCCGTGTCCAGGATCTCTAGGTCAAACACTTTGCCATCGATCTCGATTGTCTTACGGTACGAATCCTCGATGGTGGGATCATACGTATCCAGATAGACACCTTGGACAAATTGAACCGTCAAACAGGATTTACCAACACCACCTGCACCAAGCACAACTAATTTATAGTCTCTCATGGTAATACTTTTTTTTGAGTCTGGTTATGGCTTCTTGCAAGGATTACTAATATTTGCTCGATTAATTATAATGGTGATTGCTTTATTCTTCTCTCTTTGGGGGACAGATAGAAATGTTTATCAGTCATTTTACTTTGAAAAATTTCGCGTTGCTTCGTTAAACGAAAGAAAGATTCATTCAACGTTCAACTCATTTATATAAAAAGGGAGGGAAGGGCAAATTAGTAATTGGGAAGTACGAATGGTTAAATAAGTAGGAACCATCCATTCTAAGCAACCATTTTTTTAAAAATAACAAATATGCATACTGCTGATTTCCTTGACGTTCAAGATACTGCAATTTCTTCCATTTTAGCCGGTGGTTACAACCATCCCCTATTGAGAGAATGGCAAGCTGAGAGACAATTGGCCAAGAATATGTTTGTGTTCCCATTGTTCATCTCCGACAATGACGACGAAGAAGTTCCTATCGAGTCCCTACCAAACATCAAACGATTTGGTGTCAACAAGTTGGTTGCATACTTGAAACCTTTAGTCGCCAAGGGGTTAAGATCTGTCATTTTGTTCGGTGTTCCATTAGACCCAAAGGCTAAGGATCCCGTTGGTACTTCTGCCGACGATCCAAATGGACCTGTCATCAAGGGGATCAAGACCCTGAGAGCAGCATTCCCTGACCTATATATCATGTGTGACGTCTGTCTATGTGAATATACATCCCATGGTCATTGTGGTGTTTTGTATGATGACGGTTCAATCAATAGAGAACGTAGTGTCTCTAGAATTGCTGCTGTTGCTGTCAATTATGCTAAAGCAGGCGCTAACTGTGTGGCTCCAAGTGATATGATTGATGGTCGTATTAGAGACATCAAGCATGGTCTAATCCAAGCCGGATTGGCTCACAAAGTATTTGTCATGTCTTATTCTGCTAAATTCAGTGGTAACCTATATGGACCATTCCGTGATGCAGCACATTCATCTCCATCTCAAGGTGACAGAAAGAACTATCAATTGCCTCCAGCAGGTAGAGGGTTAGCAAGAAGAGCTCTGGTGAGAGATATGCAAGAAGGTGCCGATGGGGTCATGGTGAAACCATCGACTTTCTATCTAGATATAATGCGTGACGCTAGTGAACTTTGTGAGAACTTACCTTTATGTGCATACCATGTCTCTGGTGAGTATGCGATGTTACATGCAGCTGCTGAAAAGGGTATCGTTGATTTAAAAACCATTGCATTTGAATCCCACCAAGGTTTCTTAAGAGCAGGTGCACGTATCATCATCTCGTACTTTACTCCAGAGTTCCTAGAATGGTTATCCCAATAGGTAAACATATCATGATTATGCAATATACATATATATATCTCCCTCTGTAACCTTGTTCATAGCTATATGTGTCATCGTCCTTTTATGCTGCATCGCATCACCGACCGACGCACTATTTTAGCTAATTAGTTAGTTATGTATATATAATAACGACAAAAAAAAAAAGATCGTAATAATTTTTCACTTTCCCATTTACCTGCAACAATCAAGAGAGGGTATAGTACTCGAAACATATACGATCAAATGAGGAACCAGATGGCACCATGGGTGCCTCTGTTCATACAATCTAGTAACAATAACACGAATGAACAGAATCCATTCACTCCATTTCAATTCGCTACGGTGCAGGAGGGACCCATTGGAAAACCTTCAGTAAAGACAGTTGTCTTTAGAGATTTCTTATTCCATGACAAGAGTACAAACGTTTTGACGTTTTGTACAGATCTACGTAATGATAAATTATGCCATTCCAACCCGTATTTCGAAGCATGTTTTTATTTCCCAACAACATGGGAACAGTATCGGTTCAGTGGTCAATGGTTTATCTTATCATTAGAGTCCTCTAGTCATGTCGAGACGACAGATCAATTTTTGACTCAGCATACTCAAGAGGAATGGGAAGATGAAATAATGAGACAGTGGGGTCAGATGTCTCGTGGTGCCAAATCGTTGTATCGTAAGCCTGCACCCGGAAGTCCACTAAGTGAAGGGAACCGAAAGAAATTGGATAAGATCCAACGTGGAGTCGATGGTGCTCATGACGATACAGGGTTGGAGAATTTCGGGTTAGTGTGTCTATTAGTGGACAAAGTAGACTACTTGAATTTGAAGGATGGTAGTGGTGGTGAACGTAGATTATTCGAACGATGCACCAAACCTTCTTGCAACGGATCTAATAATAATGAAAATAGTAATAATAGTAATAGTAACGAAATTAATGACGACGACGACGACGACGACGATGATGATGATGATGATGATGATGATGATGAACAAGAACATGACGACGATGACCATTGGACCATGTGGACAGAGACGGAAGTATGTCCATAATTTGCTCAATTTGTTTTCTGCACGTCAAAAAACAACAACACCCTTGTATGTATATAGACAGATATGTATCACTTCCTCGTCTTCTACATTATCTCTCTGTGTTTATGGTATGATAGAAATTTACATAAAGATATAATAATAATAATAATAATAGATTATGAAATAGTCCTGATGAGATAAAAATGAGACATCCCACCAACCAAGTCCCGCAATTCAGCAATCAATCATGTTGTTAAAAACAATATCCTAACGTAATCAATCTATCAATCAATCAGTGAATATATCAATCAGTGGTTGTATCAATTGATCTATCTTTAGTTGGATTAGATAACAGACCGGTCGCTCCGCCAGAGAGAAAACACCGCACGACACGCCTCGTCCAACGATAAGAGAATAGATCGATTAGATTAAAGAGAGAACAGAACCAGTAACTTGATAGCGATTTGATCAGTTTGGGTCGTGCAATTCTGGTGGTCGTGAGTCGTTTGGGGTTTGTTGATATCTCATTGGGTGATAGCTATAAGATAATAGAACAAGGTCTAAGTCATTAAGTGGTGGCATGTCGTTGTCCCGTACCTTACATTCAGTTTTATGTACAAGCTAACGCAGTCTCTCGTACTCTCCCTGGGATAATTGAGACCCCTAATTTCGCATTGATGGAATGAATACAATAAACCTTCTATCTCGTTCTCTCCATTTGATGAAATATATAAGGAGTGAAACTTTTCATAGATTCTTATTCTTATTCTTAATTTCCCTTTTCAAATAGTTTATATTCGTTATTATTTCTTATAATATTCATTTTACAACACACCAATCAAGATTTTTACTTCTGTAATACTGATTATACATATACATATATATATTACAAATGACTTCTGCTGAATCTTACTATCCAAACGAACCAAGTGCTCCAAAGGTTATCACTTCTGAGATCCCAGGTCCAAACTCAATTGCTCAAATTAAACAACTAGGTGAACATTTCGACTCAAGATGTGCTTACTTTGTTGTTGATTACAACAAGTCTAACGGTAATTACATTGTTGATGCTGACTCCAACGTGTATTTAGATCTATATGCTCAAATTGCATCCATCGCTTTAGGTTACAACAACCCAAAGTTGATTGAATTGATGACTACCTCAGAGATGAAGAACGCTTTGGTGAACAGACCAGCTTCTGGTAACTTCCCAGCTGTCGAATTGGACGCTACTCTACAAAAGGTCTTGAAAGTCGCTCCAAAGGGTCAAGACCAAGTTTGGAGTGGTCTAAGTGGTTCCGATGCTAATGAATTGGCCATTAAGGCTGCGTTCATGTACTACGCTCAAAAGAAGCGTGGTGGTGATGCTGTTCCATTCACCCAGGAGGAATTAACCTCCGTTATGGATAACCAAAGTCCAGGTGCTCCTTCCTTCTCTGTGTTATCCTTCAGAAAGGCCTTCCATGGTAGATTGTTTGCCAGTGGGTCATGTACTTGTTCCAAGCCAATCCATAAATTGGATTTACCGGCTTTTGATTGGCCTCATGCCGAATACCCAGCTTACGCTTATCCATTGGACACCCCAGAAAACATCACTGCTAACAAAGCTGAGGACGAAAGATGTTTAAAGATCGTTGAAGACTTGATTGTCAGTTGGAAGTCCCCTGTGGCTGCCTTGTTGATTGAGCCAATTCAATCCGAAGGGGGTGACAACCATGCCTCTGCTTATTTCTTACAAGGATTAAGAGATATCACTTTGAAGCACGACGTAGTATACATTATTGATGAAGTGCAAACTGGTCTAGGTGCTACAGGTAAACTCTGGTGTCACGAATATGCCAACATCCAGCCACCTGTCGATTTGGTCACTTTCTCCAAGAAATGTCAATCTGCTGGTTATTGGTTCCATGACCCATTGATGGTTCCAAACCAACCATACAGACAGTTCAACACCTGGTGTGGTGATACTGCCAGAATGCTGATCTTTGGCGCCATCGGTCAAGAGATTCTAAACAATGACCTTGTTAGTCAAGTTGCTAGGGTCGGTGAATACTTGTTTGCTAAATTGGAAGCATTGCAAGTTCAATACCCTGATTCTTTCAAGAACTTAAGAGGTAAAGGTAGAGGTACTTTCATTGCTTGGGATTTACCAACTGGTGAATTGAGAGAGAAGTTGTTAAAGACTTTGAAGGCCAATGGTTGTAACGTTGGTGGTTGTGCTGAAAAATCTGTTAGATTGAGACCAACTTTGACCTTTGACGAAAAGCACGTAGACATCTTCATTAACGCTTTGACCAAGTCTGTAGCTCAATTGAACAACTAATGTCAGAATAGTTACAACTAGTCTACCCATTTTTTTGCTTATTAAATATTAAACATATATATATATATTTAACCTACCTATAAAAAACTTAAATATTACTGTGATTAAAATCTCTATTCCATGATAAGAATAATAATAAGAAAATCGATGCTCAACCAGAACTAGATCCACTAGTAGAGTTAAGTCGACTCTATCCTGCAAAAAATAAGGATATTGGAGTTTAATCCTTTACTTATATTGCAACTCGATATAAATGTTTGTACCTTTATTTATTATATTTTATATTAATAATTGTATGTATGACTAAAAAATGTGAAATGAAAACAGAAGAAGAGTATATTATATTAATAGATTGATTTTGATTTTGCTTGGAACCACCATGCTCGAGACTATTCCCCAAACAGCTTTCTGACTCTCTTCAACACAGAATCCTTTTCTGGGTCATATGGATGGTCCTTGGATGGAATCTCTAAGATAGCTGGGAATGGCTCCACATAGCTGTCCACTGTGGATCTGATCATGTCGGCAACAAACTGGTTGATCAACAGAATGGCGACATCCTTACGTTCCTGAGTGAACTGGTTGAATTCCATCTCCAATTGTTCCTTTGTAGTCTTATTCTCCTTGTAAACAAAAAAATTCTTATCGTTGGTCTTTGGATCGATTTGACCGATCCCTGCAAGCAGCAGACCGGTAGTGGTATCCTCGTCACCCATCACGGCGATCAGTGTTCTCTTGTCAGACATACTGTTGGTTGTCTATGTACCCTTCTCTATGTCTCCCTTTCCCCAGAATAGTAAACTGTTACCAACTCTTAACTTGCAGCCATCTCTTAATATAGCTCTCTCTTTTATATAATCTCTTGCTGCATCTTTAAAAATATCGAAAATGCCTGAATTTTTCAGAAAAGAGCAGCAACCAAACAAACTGCGCAGCTGATATTAAGAACAAACAAATAGTAATAACTGAAACAAGGAAATGTGGATGAATCTACAGGATAAAAGAACAGAAAAGGGGATATCGATAGGATTTGTTAGCTGCACTGTAGGAGAGTAAAACGAACTGACATCAATTGATACGTTACTCCGCAACATATACAGACATGCTGAAAGGTTTGGCATTTGGAAGTACAGTTACACGTGTGGCCATCGCACACTCTGTGGTTAGACCGTTGACAACGACTGTCCCTAGGTGGTCAGGGCACAATAAATGGTCTACCATTAAGCATGACAAGATGAAAAACGATTCTGCCAAGAACAAGGTGATAAACAAGTATGTGAACCAGATTATGGTAGCAATTAAATTGAAGGATACTCGACTGCAGGCAATAATTGACACCGCAATGAAGGGTAATGTACCTAAGAAAGTAATAGATAATGCTATCAAGAAGGCCTCTGGAGCTGGAGCCACGGAAGGTGCTATAAATATCTATGAAGGTATGGGTCCCGGCGGCGTTGCTCTGATTATAGAGACACAGACCGATAACAAGAACAGGACCGTGGCCTTGGTCAGAAGCCATTTCACAAAATCAAATCTGAATTTGTTGTCAATGGGCTCGTCGATGCATTACTTCGATAAAGTAGGACACATTGTGGTGACGTACCCACAACCTGAGGGAAGTGAACCGGTGGATGAAGGCACCATTTTTGATAAGATCATCGAAGTTGAAGGCGTGGAGGATTTCGAAAAGATTGAAGCACCTGAAGATGAGTCTGCTACCGGACCTGAATATATAATTCTCACAGAACCTTCAATGACCAATAAAGTGGCTAAAGAATTGCAAGATTCTTATGGCTTCGAAGTGACAGAGGCAAACATTGGCTACCAACCTAAATCCGAAATGCAAGTAGACCTCTCACAGAACGAAGATATCAGAAACGCATTCAACAGGTTCATCGATGGTCTCCGGGAGATCGACGACGTCACAGAAGTATACTCCAACGAAACACAGTAAGAAAATGCACACATATTTTTCTTACTCCCCCATACATATATATATATAGATAGATAGATGTATCACTTACATATTCACTCAAAGCAATAACATGTACATAAATTACGAGTTCAACAACCTCCTTCCCCTTCCCCCTTCTATCTCCTGTATTCTGAGCGATGAATAACCTTATATAACCATGTTCAATTGGCAGTTGAACCAGGTTTATAATTGGGCTATTTATAGATTGCTCTGCGGGATTTTCTTCGCAAGCCATGATATCATTGGTTGCAAGTTTTCCTGAACTCATTCTTGGAATCTTTCAGAACCGTCCACTCCCCATGCCTACTTGGTAAAATATGTAATCAAGACAGTCGCATCAAACAATTCTGATTTTATTTTTACTTTTATTTGTTTGTTTGTTTATTTTTAAACGATGTTCTTCTACCAGATACTTTGGATGTGGGTGATTCTGCTTGTTTCGCTGTATGCATATGGCTCTCCCATTCTCTCTCCTTGATGCCTCTTGGACACAATCGCATTACATAACTATATACATGAGATATAACTGATATCTGCTGGAAATTCCGTTCTATTCCTTATTGAGTAAGTGTACCAATTCAGTTATTCTCATCAAAGTATCTTGTTCTGATATATATCATTTATTTTTCGATATCAACCAAACAAAAAAGACAACAAAAAAATAATAAATATATTTTAACTCACTCCTTCAGGTCTGTTAAACTTGATCTCATCTTCTAATTTTGTACAAAACTAAACCGGACAATTCAAAGAACTCAATCCATCCCTCTACTATTTGCTACTCCATCCCGTTATATATATATATCGAAGCTATTTTTGTAATTGCTCCTCTGACCTTCTACCTTCCTCCTCCTTTCATAATAAGGTCTATTATTCTTTTAACAATACAATAGAAGAAAAAAGAAGTTCACTACTTATTTAATATCTAGCCTAGTTATACTTCTATTGTTCTGATTGACACGGTCCATTCCACGCATTTGTTTACGTTTGCATCAGTGTTGTTGATTTATTATATATAAATAAACGAAGGCCAAAATTTTGCCCTAATACATTCGGAAATTCATCGATTCCCCTAGTACTTGTCTTTGATTCAATATTCAGTGGTAGTGTGCACTGTAATCCAGACTTAATAGACTTATAACAAGAAAAAATGCTGTTACTTCGACTTGTTCTTTCTCTAGCGATATTACTCACTGGAACGAGATCACAGGACGTTGTTGCCGATGATTATACAGATAATGCTAATAATAATAATAATACACAGGTTACTGATCCTGGTGTAGCGACAGATGGAAATACTTATCAACAGACATCAGTAGCTAATACAGATGATCCACTCATTAGTAATACAGCCTCACTTCCTGTAACAGGTATAGATACATTTCAATCACTTACCACGCCGGTAACTGAGTTGACTTCAGTATCTTCCCTAATCGATGCCTCGTCAGTTTTTGTTCCATCCACTTCTGAAATATTGTCTTCCTCTATACCATCATCGTCATCATCATTGGTAACCAGTTCTTCTTCCTATATTCCTCCATCGTCGTCTAACATACTCTCATCATTATCCTCATCATCGACATATATTCCGCCAACCTCCTCATCAATTTTATCATCTTCTTCTTCGTCGTACCGCCCATTGCTGCCTTCAATAGTGTCTTCTTCCTCCAGTTCTTTCTCTTCTTCATCCTCCTCATCTTCTACCTATTATGTTATTTCATCATCTACATCTTCGTCGTCGAGTTCTTCATCGTCATCAAGTAGTTCATCTAGATCTACCTCAAGTTCGTCGTCGTCATCATCGTCACAACAACGTTCATCATCCTATTCAAACTCTTCTTCATCTTCTACAACCTCATCCTCGATATCATCAATAACATCATCATCCATTGATGTAACTACCGTTGCTTCTGATAGAAAACGTACATTGACAAGTGTTGTCGAAGGTAGGACGGTTCTTTCCAATTATTACACCACTGTAACACTAATGCCAAGTGCATCAAGTACTGCTAACTCAAAGAAGCATACAAATGGGTCTCTTTCAAAGAAGAATAGAAACATTGTCCTTGGTTGTTGTCTGGGTATAGGGATACCATTGGTACTTATCATTGCTTTATTCATTTATGTTACTTGTATACGGGCCAAAAAAATTGATTTCATTGACTCAGATGGGAAGGTCGTTAGTACTTATAAGATGAACAAATTCAAATTGTTCTGGTATTTCATACTGGGTAAGAGTGTTAATAACATTGAAAATACAGATGATCATCATTCTACTACTTTCAATGAGAAAAATATTAATGATAGATCGGTTTCGCCTGATAATTTCGATAATAGTAGTAGTCAACTTTCAAATAATAGTTTGGTTGATTCTCCATTGAGTAACCAACAAAATTATCAAAGTTTCTTTAATGAAGGGCCATTTAATTCAAACGAACAATATTACAATTTTACGCATGCTCAGGAGGACAGTCCGAACGATAATACTGGTTTTGAATATGATGAGAATTCTAGTTTCGGTAGTCCACAAAATAGTGCAAGCGGTTCAGATTCCCAAAGAGTCTTAAATATCGCTAATCCAAGTTAACATTTATTAGTATTTTTTCGATACATTTCATACACGCATACACATTTACACTGTTTTCAGTTCTTCTTTCAAATAATCTTTTTTAAAAACTTTACAATTGCATACTTTCAATTCTATACACATATTTACATATTTTAATGACATTTTTTAAAAGTATTTTAATATCACTATTTACATTTTGTTTACACAAGTCTTCGGGTTTGCCCTATTTTCCATAAACCTTAGACTAATATTTTTTTTATGTTCTATTGGAATTTTCATATTTTGGTAAAATTTGTTTAAAAGGTGAACACACACAATTTAACTTTGAAATTTTGTGTTTTGGCAAACCATGTCATTTATGAATGATCGGTTTGAATTTTTTTTCACATTCAGTGGAATAGGCTTATTTTATTATTATCAACAATTTCTATTGGTCGTAAATTTTTTATTCTTTTACTCTTTAATTTATATATGCTGTCGCTCTATAAAAAATAGGATTCAGTAGTCAGCAATATTCTAGAGTATTTTCCTATTGGTTTTTAATATTTACATTTATTCAAAGTTCTTGGATAGTATATCTCCTGAGACATTCCCTTTAGTCTCCAACAATCTTTAGAAACTTACTCGTCCATAATCATTGTGTATATATGTTTCTGTTTTGTTTGCAGTGTTGAAGATCGTCCTCCCACCTTTGTTCCGATCGTAAACATACCTTTTTGTGCTTCTAACATGGCTAACCTCCATATGGATATATGTGTTCCCCTTAATAAAATGTTGAAGAATGGCACACCATACATCAACTCATCGAAAGGTGTAAACTTGATATGTTCCTTCTTCCCCTTTGATTTTATCTCAACAGTATTAATGTACACGCTGAGGTGACTCTCGGAGTTTTACCAATCTTGAAACTTTTTGAAGGTTGATGACATTGATAGATATTATAATATATGTCAGAAATTAAGAGTAATATGCACAACACTTAATTTCAATAGGTAAAGAAATACCTTTATGACAGAGAATATCTGGAACCAAGATATCTAAAACGTCCTAATAAGAACTAAACATTTATTAAGTAATAGTCGTTTAGGTCATAATCGTTTAGTAATAAGTTCATTACTTAACAATCGTTTAACCAATGATCGTTTAGGTAATCAGTTTACTACTTAACAATCGTTTAGATATCAATCGTTTAGGTAGCAAGAAGAAATGATATATCGGTAAAATTAAATAATATATAAAGACAAAGAATTCTGAACTTACATTGGAAGTTAGATTCTATTCGTTCTATAAATTATATATAATATAAAGAGACCGATCAATTATCGTATTAAAAAATGTCCGAATTAAATAAAGTAAAGCTTGAAGAGACTAATAGAGGCAAACACTCTATCTCAGATTATCTACAGGAACGAATACTGTAAAATATAGCGGCAGCACTAAAAAGGCTAACATTAGCTTAACCTACCTGAAGGGGAAGACAGCTAATATAAGTAGAACTCTGTTTAACACAACACATTCTGTTTGCTTCAGTTCAGGAATCTATTATTGGAATCTATTCTTATGTTTATAATAGTTTTATATTCAATACTTTCAGATACCACGATTCCAGAAATTAAATCCGTGATAGTTTAATGGTCAGAATGGGCGCTTGTCGCGTGCCAGATCGGGGTTCAATTCCCCGTCGCGGAGTATTTTTGGTTTCAGATCCTCATTTTTTTAATTTTTAACTTCAGTTTTATTTCTCCCATCCTCTGCTTTGAGTTCTTTTTAGCTTGGCAAAAATTTACTACTTGTTCTGTACTTTTGCTCTTATCAATAAACAAAAATATTCTAAAATATAGTTCATCCGAATAGTTCGTCATTCTCTGAAAACTCAAAAATGGAAATAGATTAATTATTTTATATTAATATCACAATAGATACTTTCCTAAAATAACCTAGCAAACAATCGTACCAGAATAATTATAATGTAATATTTTATTCTTTCTGGTGCTCTTACTTTATATAAATGGACAAAAAGAAAATTATAAATACTTTACAGTGGCTTCTCTGGTATTTTGTAATTGGTACCAATAAGTTAATGTTGACAGAATTTTGTAAAAATTATAGAGCTGCCCTCTTTGATTATATGTATTCTTAAAATTTGGTTAAAAAGTATTTATTTAATAATGACTGTGAATGGTCGATAGTCATACCCTTAAACATCAGAATTGGTAAACTGTATTACATAAAACAATGAGGTTATAATTTCCAATTAATTGCTAATTATAACAATGATAAAAATAAACAACTTTTTTTTTTAGTTAACAGCAATAGTCTTCATCAAAGTAAAAAGAAAACTGAAAACTTGAGCCATTAGTATCTATATTTATAAATGCTATACAAAATTCTAGTAAATTTTATCAATTAAAAAAAGATAAAATCTATTAAGAAAAATAAATAAATTCAAAATGAGAATTTTATTACTTTAAAATACCCAGTAAAATTAAAATCATCAAACGATAAGAAAGAGAAGGGGTTCCAACGGGCAGATTCGCACCAAGAAATGGGAGACCAAGGGAGAAAACTTTGGGGGAAATGGAACAAGTTCCAGGAAACGCAGGTTAGCTGAGGACTGGTATTTCTATCCTCTTGTACGAACAACCTTAGCACGTCACAAAATGATCTCGATAATTTTGGAAAACGAATTCTGCCATACAAAACTCTGCCCGAGCTTCAATTGTTGGAAGTCACCCTGACCAGGAACTCAGGACTGCAGAAACTGGAATCGTGCAAAGTGAGTGGCCAAATCCACCAGGAATGGGACCATTCAACCTCGAAAACGGGGGTTTATTACGGGCACATCCACACCATTAAAACCCTCATCAAGACGAGAAACTGCGAGGCAGAATCGACATTTTTGTCGAGTTTCGGTTCAGGCAGTGTGACACAAAATGATCTCGATAATTTTGGAAAACGAATTCTGCCATACAAAACTCTGCCCGAGCTTCAATTTTTGAGAAGTCACCCGGACGTGGACCTTGGGACGCATAAATACATGGCAAAGTGTGACACCTTGGCTTGCTTGTTATTAAAGAAGCTCTATTTATTTGGAGATGCTACTTAGAATATATATTACGTCTTAGTTACATTTGGTGAGTTAAGTGCTCAATATATTCAGGCAGTTTGCTCATACCAGCGTTATTTCAAGTAATTATTGATTTTCGATGCAGACAACAACAATGAATAGATCTCTCCATACCTGTGGTGATGCATTTATTATGATTCCAATTATGGGATGCACATAATTTATATAGTTAACAAGTGTGTATATCATTCAATACACGATACATATTATTCTCAATTACATAATATTAAAGTTAGAATGTGGTACTCCAATTAAGTTAAATTATTGGAGATAAGTTAATTACTCACGATAATGGCACACATGGGACATGCATTTTGTTAAGAAAAGAAAAGAAACTATTGAAAAGTGGTATTTATATATAAAGAAGCAGCATGTGAAATTATAAAGGACTAAAACTACCATGTGAAGATTAAATACACAAAGAGAGAGCCAAAAACTAGAATGTGAAAGTATAAGATGGTCAATGAAGCATGTGAAAGACTTAAAACTATATATAAAGAGCCTGTGAAACGTCTGGTTTGTGAGTTTTGCTGTTACTTTCTTGGTGACGCAGTAATAATTTATGACGCCAAAAAATATTGAGACGTCTTAGTACGAAAATATGCAGGATGGAAAAATAACCTAGTATATATATATATATATATAGACCAATTATACAACGGCTTAATATGATACGTAAATTGAGAAGTTATGTAAAAACCATTTCTAAGTTTTTACTATATTTTAGGTGAAATCGGTATGATCAAAAAAACTCAACTATTTTTAAGTCTATTGTATCATTCTTAAAAAAGAATTGGAAGCCATGAATATTATGACTCTCTGCTTCAGAAAACTTTAATTTAGGTTGAGGTACTTGTTTCAGTTTTTATTAGAAATTAAACTTAAAGGTTTGCTTAAGATAAGTTCGTAATATCATTGTTTTATTGCGATACTATAGTCTATGGTTTAAGGAAGTCACAAATATTATTTGAGACCTATACTTTTAAAATATTTAAATTTCTAACTTATTTATCTATAAGCTTCCTTTTGTTTTGATATGGAACTAAAACTAAGACTGAGACTAAAACTCTCCACATGAAAATGTGAGTATACAGATATCAATATCTATTAGACACTTGAACTCTCTATATCGCAATCAAATAATTTTTGGGGTACCCCAAAGGAGACTTTCAAAATGATAATATATTTCGTAATTGATGAGAATTTCTCTATTAATGACTATCTAATTGAGAAAATCATGACATCTATATATATTGTCGAATACTTGCTCTTTAGCATATTGACTGATAACCCATTAAATATTTTATCTTATTTTCTCCAAATACATAATCAATCATTATTTTTCTTTTTCTCAATTACTTCACACATGAATGAGAATATTTAGATTACAATAATTGGACCGATACACGAGTTTGATTAGCTTTGGCATTCCTCAATTCTACTAAAAAAATACTTCTTTATAAATATAAGAGTAAATATTTGTAGTACATTTCCATATTTTCTCAAAAATATCTTTCATTAAAATGATTCCAGATGAATGCATTCAAGTACATGGTATTTGTTATAGATGGCTTGGTTTCATAAGAACCAAAGGACTAATTGTCATATCGAACAAGATATAAACAGTTATAAGACATGGGTACTGCATCAGTGATCCCAAACTCAAATTCAGGAGTAATACAGGAAATACTATTTAAAATGAACGTGAATTGAATTATGGATTTGAATACTGATTTAATCTTGATTCAGATAAATAAATTTTGTTTCAAATTTAGTTATCAACTGAAATTGGAAACGCTAAAGTGTGTTATATACAAGATTTTAATTGCTGTTATTTAAGGATTCAAATAAAGGATTACAGACGACCATTTTAGACTACTGAATGACGTAAATTGACAATAAGGTTCCCTCCATGATATTCTTTTATGTCTGACTCAAGTTACCTGACATAACTACGCGAAATTTTTCAGTTGAAAAGAACATCGAAAGAACCAAGTAACATATCCTTCCTCATAACGACATTAAACAAATAAAATCATATAACAATGAGTTACTTACACATATAACCTGTGCACTATATATATAATGAATATAGATGGTAATATTATCTATAAATGCCGTCAAGGTAATTTCATACATTGCTTTTGCTCAATTGGCAAACATTTAATAATTGCCGAATCACCTATTGATATCCCAACTAACATCGAACTTCATTACGTCAGTGAAGCAACACCTGATAAATCAACTTTAATAAGTGATGATATACTGACTGCAAAATATAAGGATGTTGCATCCCGTACCCAGATCATTAAGAATATATTCATAGCTGGATCTAAGTCTATATATCTGATAGTAAATCTCTCTGATGGTGTGCAAGTATTTCCTTTCATACGGAAAGAAAACGTTGTTACAAATCAAAATGAAGCGATAGAAAATGTCAAGTGGTTCTTACCCAATGTACATGATACAGTTCAAAGTCTGACCATAATGACAGAGACCGATGTGAGTATTGATTTTACTGTGGGGACCGTCTTAGGCCATATTTATAGTGTTCGCTATGAAATTATGAATCAATGTTTTCTAGTTCTCAAGGATTTCCAAAAATGGGAGAGTATTACTCAAGATTCTATCAATTGTGTCAAGAGTGACGGACACGAATTAGTTATTGCATCATTTGATAATTTTATATATTCAATTATTGATAAGAAATGCGAATCCCAACATATTAATGTTGATGTTTCCAATAAACTCGAAAACTTCAAAGAGAACACATTAGTTTATGTAGACTTTTTGAAGGTCAAGAAGTATTCTACATCTTATATTCGGTATTATTTGGCAAATGTTAATAATTTCGGATGTATTATTTACCGAAGGAGTATACGTGGACAATGGGAAACTCTACAACTGTTACCCAGGGACCTTAATCAAAATGAAGAAGAGGTTACACCACTGATTGACTGTATCATAGAAAAAGGATCTAATAAGGATGAAGTCATTTTACTTAGCGGAGGTGAACATGGGAAATTATATGTTTGGGCTTATAATTATAAAGTCAACGAAATAACTTCAACAAAAATATACAATGTGCACGAAGCTGGTCTTGTGCACAACCTCATATTAACAGACCACTCTAAAATAACTTACTTGACAAATAATGAGACGTCTATTAATATATTATATTTATAGAACTATGTAATGTTTATTACAATATGCACTTAAATGATTGAATGAATTATGCTATTTACGAAAGTTAACATCCTTCGAATAATTGATCAATTTCTTTGATCACATCGACATGAATAATGTCACCTTTTTTAGTTATAAGGGATCCTTTCTTGAATATTTCTGGTTCATTGTTGTAATTAATACCACAGTCAGTAAACAATATTTCTTGTTTTTCAGAGCTTACTGTACCAGATAATCTGTTCTCTGACTCCTGAGCCGTCATTCCACATTTGAGTACTAATTGCCAGAATGCAGTATTGTATAAATTATTAATATGAGTATCCACAAATCTCCAACTTAAATAATCTTTTACAATTGGAAGAGAAGGATACAGGACACATCTAGCATCAAAATATGGTAAATGTTTTAAATCCAATGGTCTATCTGTGAAAAATTTAGGCCATAGAGCTACATAATTAGAGGTAAATAATGATCCAAATAAGGTAGCTAACTTGTCACTTCTTCTATTAAACAGCACACTATCTTTACGTAAAATGAAGGAGTATTCATCACTCTCACCAAATGCAAGAATCATATCACTTTTATATTTTAATACCACATTCTTAGCACTTGCATTCATCAACTTCAATGCCCTGATATCATTAGGCTTATCAAAATCATAAAACTTGGAAAATTCGTGGAACTTCTTACCGTCTACTCTTACCACTATATAGGTTTGAGGTAGTAACACATCGTGACTCTCAAATTGTCTAACGTATTCAAACTTTGAATTGGCCATTACTCAATTAAAACTATTGATGGGGTATGTGTATAGTTAGGGATAATCAACAAGGAAGTAACGTCCGAACTACGAAACCAATCACTTGTATTCACAACCGATGAGTTTCAAATCCATAAGTTCTAAGTAGATAATAAATATTGAAATTTTCAGTTAATCACGAAGCTAATGTCTCACTGAAGGAGTACGTGCAAAGTGACACATCTCTATAATTCCGTGACAAGGGGAGAGAGCCCATCCCCTTCTGAAAACAAATAGGAACCAATGACATTTTCCTAGGGGAGATGAAGAATTAGCATTAGACAGATATATTGACAAGAATAAAGGGAAGTTGGAACATTTTAATGAACCATTGAAGTATTTAAATTTTAGTTCAAAAAAAAGTTTAACAACCATTGTAAACAAAGAAGTTAAAGGTGCAACCTCATAAAACAGATATCCAATACATTATAATATATCGATGGCAAGTTCAATACAGGTAATAAGAAAGAAAACCAAGGCTGCTAAAGTGGCGGATCCCTTAGCCAAACAGAAATTAATTTGGACTACTGGTCATCTTTTAACCCTCACATGTGGTCTAATCTTTTCAATTACATATTTCTTCCATGCATCAATCTTTTTCAAATATCGTTCATGGAAATGGTTATTCCTTAGAGTCAACAAAAATTATGTCTTTTTTGAAGGAACAAGATGGTATGATAAACTATTGAAGTGGACACCTCAAATTTTATATAGATTTGCATTAGTCGGTGTCATAATGGCTAATGGTATTACGATGCATCAGAATTGGTCGCATTTAAATCCAACCTGGTTTGATCTTTTAGCTGCAGAAAATTTCCAAAGTTTATCTGTAGCTGGACTATGGTTAATTGGTGGCGGTAAATCGTTTTATAGATTACTACCATTTATGATCTTAAGTTATATGCATTTAACCAACAGGAAACATGAATTCACTTCAGATAATAAGAAGATTGATGAGCAAAAAAGTATTGACAATAAACATTTGCTACACATTGTAGCATACTCCGAAATTATTGTTATTATGGCCTTAAATTTGGATACGTTATTAATGAAGAATGGGTCTGCTGGATTTTTATTAGTAGCATATACTAGTATCTATTGGTTACGTCTAAATTTCTCTGCCTATGCTCAAGTAACAGTTTTAAGAATTCTTGATAAGTTTGATAAAAAGGTACCAGCTAAACATAGAGCAAAATGGGACAGTATCAGAAACTTTTTGTATTCCAAGATTAAAGAACGTTCAGATCGTAGAGAGAAGCTTTTACGTAAATAATCAAAACAAATCAAATTTATTTTTTTGAAATGTTATATATATAAATATATATGAACTATTAACACACATTCACGTAGTTAAAAACAACAACATCGACTGACAAATATTCGTTTTGAATACACTTCTTAATTTTATTTTATATGGTTAAAGGGTTGTATTATCTTAAATTTATTTATATAATATTAACGTTATGTAAATTACATTGCAAATCCCCGCGTTTATTCAGCAACAGCTCTGGTGTAGATTTGTTGAGTGGAGTGCTTGGAGATTGGCTTGATGATACCTCTCTTTTCTAGATCTCTTAGAGCAACTCTAGCTAGAGAACCACCTAGCTTTAATCTGTCGACCATAACAGAGACGGAAATGTATCTGTAAGTTGGGACTTCCTTTAGGATTCTGTCCAACTTTTCTTGGTCTAGGATGACGGCGTGAGCAGCCTTGTCCTTATGGGACTTCTTGGACCACTTCTTCTTAGACTTCTTACCACCGGCCATAGCGGCAGCGGCTTTGGCAGCTTTAGAAATTTGTTGCTTTGGAGGCATGATTAATTTAGTTCTGTTTAAAAAGGACTTATAGGTAACAATACACTTGTGAAGAGTATATTACAATATTATTATGTTAGTAAAAAAATGGAACAATCTTAAGGGGGTAATAGAATCTCATCACAATGAAGGGATTCTATAATTATTGATAGAGGAGAAGTAACAATGTAACTTTACTATAATATATAGAAGATGGACAAATAATCTTATCACTAGTCGACTTCCTATTTATATCCATGTTGAAGAATCTTGAATTAAAGGTTTAACAAATTATTATCTAACGCAATACGGAATAAAACTAAACTATCTGTTGCTTAATCATAATATTTCATCTCTTTCTCTTGATAGTCATTCATTTTAGTGTCTAACTTTTCTGGTCCTGTTTAATATATCGATAACATTACTATTCCCACTAATCCTCCTATCTGTATAACTCATTAATTTACATACGCTTTGGCTTACTCTCTTTTATTCAAGTGAAAGACAACTACAACTTATAAAAACATAACGTATAATATATATAGATACACCAAAGTTTTTACTTATATCAAGTTACAAGAAACTATTAGTATTCGAGTGGAAACCTTACAAAGTGAACAACAGTAAGACCAGATGCTTTACAGAACTTACGAGGTTATGGAGGATTACTGAGTAGTGTTAGAGGTAAGGATATGAAGCCAGCTGTGTTACAACGTGCAATCCTTGATGGTAAGCACACATAGAGAAACAATGAAAAGTTATTATTTTCGCTGTTTCATGCGATGTTCCAAATTGAAAGAGTGAATATTTGGGCTGTTTGTTTAACAAATCCCGCAGAAGCGGAAGGAAGCGAGGAATATGAAAAATATTTTTTTGATTTTTTAAAAATTTGAAAATATTTTTCATATTTGGTTTTGGATGTGCGGATGTTGGACAGAATGTGTGGGTGCTAGTCCAAACGAAGCGTCTTTGATTTTTGGAGTTTTGCTAATTGCCAAAGGTCCTCTTTGATAAAGGTCCTTGTAATATAGCTACAACGAGCCCTTGGAATGAGAAAGAAGCAACAGAAGGTTGCTAGATATTCTACAAGTTGACTGCTTAATTTGGGTAGTAGGTGGTAGCGTATTTTAATTTGTCATTGTAACAGAAAAAGGAAATTGCTGCTGTTCCAGTTTCTCTATACATACCACTATAGTACAGCTATTAGTTACTTCGATCATGTCAAGGAAATTCGATTTTAAAGCATTTGTTGATCTCTCTGTTTTGGTGGGTACAGGTGTATCGTTATGGTATCTTCTACGACAGTTACGTAATGACGTACAAGGTGGTCCCATAGGAAGATCAAAGGAATCTAAAGAGAAAGAGATAACCCAATGGACAAAACTAACCGAAAGAAATGCAGAACTCATAGATACGGAATTAAGTGCATATGAACATGCTATTCTAGCATCTGTTGTTATGCCTCAGGATATTGATGTTTCGTTTAGTGATGTTGGTGGATTAGAAACTATAATTACTGATTTGCATGAAAGTGTGATATTCCCGTTGACCATGCCTGAAGTATATGCAAACTCACCTTTATTGAAAGCACCAAGTGGTGTCTTGTTATACGGCCCTCCAGGATGTGGTAAAACAATGCTTGCAAAAGCACTAGCTCATGAAAGTGGTGCTAATTTTATTTCAATTAGAATGTCCACCATTATGGATAAATGGTACGGTGAATCCAATAAAATTGTAGAGGCTATCTTCACTTTGGCTAATAAAATCCAACCATGTATTATATTCATCGACGAGATCGATTCATTCTTGAGAGAAAGAAGTCAAAGTGATCACGAAGTCACTGCGACAGTGAAGGCCGAGTTTATGACCTTGTGGGATGGTTTATTAGGGAATGGACGTGTGATGATTATTGGAGCTACAAATCGTCTAAATGATATAGATAGTGCATTTCTCAGAAGAATGCCTAAACGGTTCATGGTATCACTACCTAGTCTTGAACAAAGAAGGAAAATCTTGCAAGTTCTATTGAAAGATACAGAAGTAGACAATGAATATTTCGATATCAATGCAATAGCGATGAATACAAAGGGCTTGTCAGGTTCTGATCTTAAAGAATTATGTAGAGAAGCAGTATTGAATGCTGCTAAGGAATACATAAGGAAAAAGAGAGAAATAATAGCAAATGGAGGATCTTTATCCAAAGACGTAGTGATAAGGCCGTTAAGATCAACAGATTTTTCAGTTATTAAGAAGGATGCACGTATGGAAATCGGTTCACATGGGTTGGATTAAACCGACATCGTTCATATAGATCCGTTTGTAAATACCATTCCTCTAAACTAAATCTAATATTCAATCATATATCAAATAGCACCGAAAAGCCTAACTAATATACATCATTAAGCTTAAAATCTAATATGAATAAAGTTCTTTTTCGTTAAAACGAAGTGGCTTTGCCTTTAACGGAACGGATTTCTTTATCCCTTCTGATATATTTCATATACGAATATAAAGATATTCAAAACGTTATAGATATATATAGAGAAGAACACAATACTCATCTTACATCAAAACAGGGGGAGCGTTAAATATGTCGAATGAAACCCCAGATAAAGGGTTGACTCTAAAATCCATTTTATTCAATGAGAATGGTAAATTGTATGTACACTTCGAAACATTGAAAACCTAGTACTGCAACCAAGTACTAACAATAGCAACTAAGCCTGTTCTCCCGAGTGGAGAATAGTTTCACATCCACTTCATATCTAGCTGTTTACCGTGCACTCTTTACAAATCATTTCAATATATATCTGGAAGCACTATGGATCCTTCAATAAGTTCAACACCGACTCGAGATGACGTAATTATTAAACAAAGTCCTGCACTTCCCTCGGTACCAAGAAGTGATTTGATACCTGGCTCAAGAACCTATGTCAAGGAAGATCCTCCAGATGTAAATAAGTTAGGATCTGCATCATGGACGTTTCTACATGCGATGGCTGCAAAATATCCTGAGAAACCAACGCCACTTCAACAGGAAGAAATGACAGATTTCTTAAACATCTTCTCACATGTATATCCATGTTTCTGGTGTGCTAAGGATTTTGAAAAATACATCACCGAAAATGCACCAAAGGTGAAGTCTCAAGAAGAGCTAAGTACTTGGATGTGTCAGGCACACAATAAAGTTAACAAGAAACTTGGAAAAGCACAATTCAATTGTGATTTCTGGAAACCAAGATGGAAAGAGGGTTGGGATGAACAAGAATAAATATTAACGTTTGTAATGAATTCAACTCTATATGTATAAAATAAACTTCAGAAAAATTCCTTTATTATACAACTTAATTTACTTGTTATGTCAACCCTAATAATATATAGTTATTTTCACTACGGGTTGTAATTGGATCAAAATTTCGATGAGCCTTTCTCGTCAGCATACTCTTTTTTTCCACATATATAAACTACGCATTTTATGAAAATGGAGAATATAAAACCAACTTTTCGTTTCACTCTTGTTAAAGATACAAGTTAAATATTCAATACAATTAAAAGATGCAAATATCCATTGCTGTACGACTAGATTTGACTAATGTAAATGTGAAATAACAAGGATTTCTGAGCTTAGCAGGTGCTAAACTAACTAATTCTGTTTTATCTTTCAGTTTTGAATTCACTATGTTTGGTCAATTTATCTGTTGACATATCGGCCTCTTCGAAGATTGATGAACTTGGTGTAATAGCCAGATAGTTTGTTGATTCAAAGCGAGGCCCATAAAGAAGACTCCATTGAACAATACGTTGTTTGGTGATTCATTGAGTATAATTTCAACAAATAATATTTGAACGAATGCAATAAAGTAGAATCGTAAAGTTTTCTATTTTTATATGACTCAATGATACATACTTTTATATACATACATATCTTGCTAAAATTATAAATAGATCCTGTAGTTGATAGGTGTATTATCACTCATATATCTATATTGATGCGTTAGATGTTTGGGAATGCAAAAGGTCTCTTTATTTATTGGTTTGTAAACATGTTTTGGTCGTTTTCAAATACAGGTGATGTTAACGAGGCAGAAACAGTTATAAATGTGATCAATATAGGTACTATAGTTTTCTTCTCCAACAATTCATTTCTACCTTCCTCTACAGTCTTAAACATTGCCATTTTAGTCCATTGATTGATTTTGACATTATCCTTCTCTGTTTTAACTTTCTTGAATATCTCAACAATGCTCAGTAACTTCTGTAAATGTGGTCCATATGAATATATACAAATAAAATGATTTTCCGAATCCTTTTGACATAGTCTATCTACTACCTTCTCAATACTACTATTTTTCGAAATCTTATTGAATATTATCTTCTCCTGTAACGTAGGGTCATCTCGTAATAAGTCAGGAATGATATGCTCTTGAATAAAATTTAATGTATTTGAAGTAGAACTCAATTCTACGGGTATATCTGCACCCTTATATTGAACTGTCATAACTAGGGTCTTCACTTCCGGTGCTCTTGATATAATATAGCTTGTCGAGTTTCAACATCCTATAAATGATGCAAACCTCTTCTGCTTCTATTCAATTCAAATTCATCTCTTATTCTGATTAAGCCAACCTTTCTTTGACTGCTCAATTGAAAACACCCAGACATGCTCTCAAATTTTTAATTTTTTACCTTTTTTTAAAAAACAAATTGATTTTATTTTTCGGATTTTTTAGTCGCGAAGAATTCTGGTCGGACCTTTGACAAACTAAATAATTTTTCGAATTTGGTGAATATTGATTGCTTCACCATCAGTAGAGACAGAGGAACAACATGCATCGGTCAATCATCTTTAAAATGAATAAGATGTCATTTGTATTTAAGAGTAGAACAGTTACAATTCTATATTTTACATTATTAATTAATGTTTAAAAGAACCACAGGAAATCCTTTAAACATCCTAACAAGTTAAAATACATTGAAATGGGAGGCATTCGTGAAAAGAAAATTGAGTACTTCGCTAAGTTCAGATCTTACCTAGAAGAATACAAGTCTATCTTCATCGTTGGTGTCGATAATGTTTCTTCCCAACAAATGCATCAAGTCAGAAAGGCTTTGAGAAACAGAGGTGTTGTTCTAATGGGTAAGAACACCATGGTTAGAAGAGCTATCAGAGATTTCATCGCTGACTTACCAGACTTCGAAAAGTTACTACCTTTCGTCAAGGGTAACGTTGGTTTCATTTTCACCAACGAATCTCTACAAGATATCAAGGACGTCATTGTTTCCAACAAGGTTGCTGCTCCAGCCAGAGCTGGTGCAGTTGCTCCAGAAGATATCTGGGTTGAAGCTGTCAACACCGGTATGGAACCAGGTAAGACCTCTTTCTTCCAAGCTCTTGGTGTCCCAACCAAGATTGCCAGAGGTACCATTGAAATTGTTTCCGATGTTAAGGTCGTTAACGCTGGTACCAGAGTTGGTGCTTCTGAAGCCGCTCTATTAAACTTGTTGAACATTTCTCCATTCACCTATGGTCTAACTGTCGTTCAAGTTTATGACAACGGTCAAGTCTTCCCAGCTTCTATCCTAGATATCACTGATGATGAATTAGTCGGTCACTTTGTTTCCGCTATCTCCACTGTCTCTGCTATCTCTCTAGCTATCGGTTACCCAACCTTGCCATCTGTCGGTCACACTTTGATCAACAACTACAAGGACTTGTTAGCTGTTGCCATTGGTTCCGGTTACCACTACGCTGAAATCGAAGACCTAGTTGACAGAATCGAAAACCCAGACAAGTACGCTTCTGCTGCTCCAGCTGCTGCCGCTGCCTCCGCTTCTGCTGATGCCGGTGCTGAAGCTGCTGCTGAAGAAGAAGAAGAATCTGAAGACGATGACATGGGTTTCGGTCTATTCGATTAAGAAAAGAACTCTAATTAATTAAATATATATATATATACATGTATAGTACTTTTTTATTATAACTCTTTCTTTATCTTCTAATTCGATACATTTTTTTTTGTTGAAAATATATTTATATTTGAAATGAAATTTTAAATATTGATAAGGGGATATTTGTCAACGATGAGCAACAAGATAAATAAACATACATAATGTTCAAATTAGGTGCGAAAAGGGTTCATATTAATGGAACATTTCAAAGAAATATTATATTCAATGCCGTTAGGTTTCAAAGTCAAGCTGTTAAACTTTCATATGATTTGATAACCCCGACTAACAACAATGGCAATTTAAAGAAGAATCCATTGGTAATAATGCATGGCTTGTTAGGGAATAAGATGAACAATAGAACCTTAGCTCGACTTTTGAAGGACCAATTGAGCAAAGCTGTATATCTTGTAGATCTGAGAAACCATGGTGCTTCGCCACATATTTCACCCCACGATTATGATGGAATGTCTGATGATATTTTAAAGTTTATTAAAGATCATGAATTGGAAGAACCGATACTTATAGGTCATTCGATGGGTGCTAAGGTTGGTATGGAATGTGTTCTTAAAGATAAAGAGAGTGCTTCGATATTGGTATGTTTGGATAATGCCCCTATATTTACTGCTCCGAATGGAAAATATGCACAATATATCACTAAATTACAACAAATATGTGCGAACGCTACCATACAAACATTGAAAGAAGCAGATGATATGCTAAGTACAATCGAACCCAACAAATTTATTAGAGGGTTTCTATTGACTGTATTGAAGAGATCAAAAAATAATGAAGGGCAATGGCAATTTACTTCTAGAGTACCTTTGAATATCGTTAAGGACGCAGTAATAAAAGGTAACATATCTGGTTGGACACTTGATGCCCGTAACTATAGATGGTGTAAACCTACTTTGTTCATCAGGGGCACAGAATCTATCTATATTGCTGATGAATATATTCCAGCAATCGGATTATTTTTCCCTAGTTTTGAGATTAGAGATGTTAAGGCAGGGCACTATTTAAATGCTACAAATCCTGATGAATGTGCAGGTTTAATCACCGAGTTTGTAAAAAGACATGAAGAATAGATCAAGGTGTCTACTCTAGGTCGACTTCCATAATTTGTTGATTGACCTATGGACTATTTACTACCTGTAAATATAAAAATAGCATGGAATATCATATATAATGATTTTTACAAAGGAAATAATGAGCAGAACACAATTAAAATGTTGTAGTATGAAAGTGTGCTAACTACCCTCCCAAATATATTGCTATTTAAGAAAACTGAAGATGTCACATTTTTTAGGTTATAAATGAAGAAATCAATTGATTCCATTATTCCAAACTTTTAACAGAAGTAGCCTGATATACATATGAAACCCGGCGTCATTTCAAAAACAACAATAATTAATATATTCCAACACTCATGTTATAAGTAATTAGTGACGTATATCAAAAAAATTGAGTTTTTGGTGAGAACCTGAATACCTAATCCTCCAGAAATGAAGAATACGGAATAAAATTTATCTACGAGAATTTTATCCAGAGTATGAGCCCAGTGGTGATAGTTTTGTAATGATTGAAAACTGTGATATTGGGATAGAGTATATATTCCTCTTCATTATATTTTTTGCATAAATCATAATTTGTTATAATATCACATATAAATATCAGAAACTACTTAATGTTACAATATAACACTATGCCTTCTTCAATCAAAAATTTACGTATAAGTATGAAACTTCATAAAACGTTCTTTGAAAAAATATTTATATGACTATTATGATAAAAGAATAAATATATTTACTAAAATAATTAAACCATAGTTATTATGTACTCAAGTGAGAAAGTAATGTTAGATATCAAAAAACTTTAAAATCTAAACAAAGAAAAACAAATTCCCGGTAGCAATTAAAATCATCAAACGATAAGAAAGAGAAGGGGTTTCAACGGGCAGATTTGCACCAAGAAATGGGAGACCAAGGGAGAAAACTTTGGGGGAAATGGAACAAGTTCCAGGAAGTGCAGGTTAGCTGAGGACTGGTGTTTCTATCCTCTTGCACGAACAACCTTAGCACGTCACAAAATGATCTCGATACTTTTGGAAAACGAATTCTGCCATACAAAACTCTGCCCGAGCTTCAATTGTTGGAAGTCACCCGGACGTGGGCCTTGGGACGCATAAATACATGGCAAAGTGTGACACCTTGGCTTGCTTGTTATTAAAGAAGCTCTATTTATTTGGAGATGCTACTTAGAATATATATTACGTCTTATTTACATTTGATGAGTTACGTGCTCAAGATATTCAGGCAGTTTGCTCATACCAGCGTTATTTCAAGTAATTATTGATTTTCGATGCAGACAACAACAATGAATAGATCTCTCCATACCTGTGGTGATGCATTTATTATGATTCCAATTATGGGATGCACATAATTTATATAGTTAACAAGTGTGTATATCATTCAATACACGATACATATTATTCTCAATTACATAATATTAAAGTTAGAATGTGGTACTCCAATTAAGTTAAATTATTGGAGATAAGTTAATTACTCACGATAATGGCACACATGGGACATGCATTTTGTTAAGAAAAGAAAAGAAACTATTGAAAAGTGGTATTTATATGTAAAGAAGCAGCATGTGAAATTATAAAGGACTAAAACTACCATGTGAAGATTAAATACACAAAGAGAGAGCCAAAAACTAGAATGTGAAAGTATAAGATGGTCAATGAAGCATGTGAAAGACTTAAAACTATATATAAAGAGCCTGTGAAACGTCTGGTTTGTGAGTTTTGCTGTTATTTTCTTGGTGACGCAGTAATAATTTATGGCGTCAAAAAATATTGAGACGTCTTAGTACGAAAATATGCAGGATAGAAAAATAACCTAGTTTATAAGCTCCTATTAATTGTATTGATGTGTTTAACACTATAAGATAACAGGATGTTATTTTATATTTCTAGTAATTTTTATGGTGTTGTTATATGTTACCGAACTAATGAAAACGAATCAAAATTGAATCTCTTAATATCACTAGAGGGTTCATAATATTTCAAATGATTTGAGTTACTAAATTACGTAAGGTAAATATAATTTATAAAACATCACAATTAGGTATGTTATATTAAAAATGGGTCAAATATTCAGATTTTGGAAAATTTTTACAGTGAACAGAGTCTGTCACTTTCCAAATCCGATAACACTCTACGGTCATTTCTAAGCAATCTCAGCAAGTCGGAAATTTATAAATACTAATAGTTCATACAATCACATGACATTTAAGCAATAGTGACGCAAACATCAATTAAATCACGGAAAATAAATATAGAGACATTAGTTATATAGTGTGACACTATCCTGATTCACAGGTAAAAGCACGCAAGATAGACCAGTTAATCGGTTAATCGGTTCCGATAATTAAAGAGAAGTCTCGAAACTTTTATTAATTTTTGAATTAAAGATTGAATAAATCATTGTTGTATGGTGATTGTTAGATTATAAACCTCAGACAACGGATATAATGAATAGATACAAGTATCAATATTTTATCTCGTTGTTTTTCCCAGTTTCAAGAATACATATCTGTATATGTTGGACGATGCCGATGCAAATAAGGGACTTTTTTTACCCTATGATAGGTAATCCATACATTATTTATCGCTTTGACTAAGAAATCTAACCCTTTGGATATCTACTTTCTCGTCTATCATTACTATTGAATATCAATCAATTAATATATCTCGACCAGCTCTTTCATCATATAGGGAAAGAAATGGAAACGCGACGCGAAATATTTCTGTTATTTTCTTCAATCCAGTGAAAACACTGGAGGAACTTTACAATACATGGCAAAGGGCTAGACTTACTATTCAAAAAAGAAAAGAATAGTGTTCACTTCAATTAATGCAACAATACATATACCCTATTGCAATGTATCAATCATATCTCTTCTCTACAGTTCCTTATTGCAGGGTGCAAATAACAATATTATGTAATAATTCTACACAGCCACATACTTCATACACAAACAATTAAAGAAAAGAGATGTAGAATAAACAAATCAACACACTTGCATCAATGGTTGGAAATTGTATGAATCTCTTGAGAAAAAGTATGATTCCAAGTAATCTTAATATTTTGTTTGGCAGGTTCTGTTAGAAGCGACTGCATGCATATATTTTTGATCCAAAAATATAATATATCAAACTCCCGTAACTTTCTTCATCCTACAAACAATCAGATAAAAATCATGATCAAGAACACTGTAATACCAACAACCCACAAGCAAGAATACATACCCACAAACATTCACGTCTCTTCATCATCATCGCCTCCATCTCATAGGCTATAGATGGGTTATATAATATCGATCGATATTCTTTTCTCTATTTTTAAACGGAAAAACCGAAATTTCGCGGCCAAAAAAATTTTCGCGGCGATTTTTTCGATTTCCGTTTGATTTCCCTTTTTCACATAGTAAATGAATATATGCAGCCTACATAATAACGATATAACTGAGTGTTCTGGCTGTTGATCCGTCTCACGTAATTAATTATCTCTAAGCTATTGTATCATCTACTCCAGTTGAAACTGTTTTGTTGTCTATATTTTAGATACTATTTATTTAACTAATTCTTCTTGTTAAGCTGATATATATTACATTTCTTAGTGCATATCGCTCTCTTTTTTAGTGTAACCAAGACAGAGCGTTAAAGCCCCAGAATTTTACGTTTTATTTTTTTTGCTTTCCTAATATTTTATTTTTAACCAATTTCATACATTTTTGATTTGAAAAAAAATAAAATAAAACAAGATTAGCAGCAACAGAGAGGTTGATTATTTCAAGTTTAGACTCTTCAAGGACTTGTATCCACTCGAACGTTTATTAACCATTGTGACAATATACATTTGATACAGATACGAAAACCTGAAATATAATCATGTCTGGCCCTCCAAATGATGATTCTTTACAGGATCATCAGGAACAACAAAGGTATGATCAATATGGTCAACCTATTGGTCCTGACACGAGTATAGACAACCACTATATGGAAAACACATTTGATGATTCGAATAACGACGCTTATTATAACGATAACTTACGTCCTCCGCACAATATTCCAAATGACGAAACTTATTCTGATTTTAGTAGTTACAGAGAATCAAGTCAACCACAATCGACTCAACCTCCAAATTATAACAGTTACACACCATCGCAAATGAGTTACGGAGACCAAAGATCAAACTCTATGGTTTTTAACCAACCTGAAGGGATGGCGAATTTGTTTCCAAGAGATCCATATCCAGCATGGACTGCTGATCCTGAACAACCTATTGGTATTCAACAAATTGAAGATATTTTCATTGATTTGACCGAAAAGTTTGGATTTCAACGTGATTCCATGAGAAATATGTTCGATCATCTTATGACGTTACTAGATTCGAGAGCCTCAAGAATGGCTCCATCTCAAGCATTACTATCTTTACATGCGGATTATATTGGTGGTGATACATCAAATTATAAGAAATGGTATTTTGCAGCACAATTGGATTTAGATGATGATATTGGATTTAGAAATATTAGTTTAAATAAATTGAACAAAAAATCAAAACGTGCTAAAAAATCCAATAAAAAAATATTGAAATCTACTAGAGAAGCAATCCTAGATGGTGATAATGGTATTCAATACGATGAACAAGATATTGACAACGTTTTGAACTCTTTGCAAGGTGATAAATCCTTAGAGGCAGCAGATTTTAGATGGAAAGTGAAGATGAATAGATTGACCCCATCTCAGAGAATCACTCATCTAGCTTTATATTTATTGACATGGGGTGAAGCTAACCAAGTTAGATTCACATCTGAATGTTTATGTTTCATCTATAAATGTGCCCTTGATTACTTAGAGTCTCCAATTTCTGAAAACAAAAGAATTCCAGAAGGTGATTACTTGAATAGAGTCATTACTCCATTGTATCGTTTCTTAAGAAATCAAGTCTATGAGATTGAAAACGGTCGTTATATAAAACGTGAAAGAGACCACAACAAAGTTATAGGTTACGATGATGTTAATCAATTGTTTTGGTACCCAGAAGGTTTAACCAAGATCATTTTGTCCAATGGGAATAAACTGTTAGACTTGGCTCCAGAGGAAAGATATCTGAATCTTGGTAACATCAATTGGGATAACGTTTTTTTCAAAACTTACAAAGAGACAAGAACTATGTTCCACATGTTAACAAATTTCAATCGTATTTGGATTCTTCATACATCTGTCTATTGGATGTACTGTGCTTACAATGCACCAATCTTTTACACACACAACTATCAACAATTGGTTAATAACAAACCATTAGCTTCTTACAAGTGGGCATCTGCCGCTTTAGGTGGTACTGTGGCTTCCGTTATTCAATTGGCTGCAACTATTGCAGAATGGTGTTTTGTTCCAAGAAAATGGGCAGGTGCTCAACATTTGACAACTAGGTTCGCATTTATTTGTGTTATCTTAGGTATTAATATTGCTCCAATCGCGTGGGTATTCGCTTATGACAGTGACACCGAAAGTAGTAAAATTGCACATATTGTCGCAGCTGTGTTCTTTTTCGTTGCAGTCGCTACTATTGTATTCTTTTCCGTTATGCCACTGGGTGGGTTATTCACTTCTTATATGAATAGAAGCTCTAGAAGGTACGTTTCTTCACAAACTTTTACAGCATCATTTGCTCCTTTACATGGTTGGGATAGATTACTTTCTTACGGTGTTTGGATTTGTGTGTTCGGTGCTAAATATGCAGAATCATACTATTTCTTGATCCTTTCTCTAACAGATCCTATTAGAATTTTAGCACCAATGAGTATGAGATGTACTGGTGATTATTGGATTAGTAACAGATTGTGTAAACATCAGCCACAAATTACTTTAGGTTTGATGATGGCTACTGATTTTATCCTGTTTTTCCTAGATACTTATCTATGGTATATTATTATCAACACCATTTGTTCCGTTGGGAAATCTTTTTACATGGGTATGTCTGTATTGACTCCTTGGAGAAATATTTTTACTAGACTACCAAAGAGAATTTACATAAAATTATTGGCCACTGAAGAGATGTCAATTAAGTATAAACCAAAGGTGTTAATCTCTCAAGTTTGGAATGCCATAATTATCTCGATGTACAGAGAACATCTATTGGCCATTGACCATGTTCAAAAATTGTTATATCATCAAGTTCCATCAGATGTTGCAGGAAAGAGAACTTTAAGAGCTCCAACTTTCTTTATGTCTCAAGCTAAAGAACATGCTAATACTGAATTTTTCCCACATGACTCTGAGGCTGAACGTCGTATTTCCTTTTTCGCACAATCTTTGATCTGTCCAATCCCTTCACCGGTCTCTGTTGATAACATGCCAACTTTCACTGTGTTGACTCCTCATTATTCTGAAAGAATTTTGTTGTCACTAAGAGAAATTATCCGTGAAGATGATCAATTTTCTAGAGTCACATTATTAGAATACTTGAAACAATTGCACCCTGTCGAGTGGGATTGTTTTGTTAAGGATACTAAGATTCTGGCAGATGAAACTGCGGCATATGAAGGTGTCACTGAAGAAGCAGCTGAAAAGGATGATAACACGAAGGCTAAAATCGACGATTTACCATTTTATTGTATTGGTTTCAAATCAGCTGCACCTGAATACACTTTACGTACTCGTATCTGGGCATCGTTGAGATCCCAAACTTTGTATCGTACTGTATCTGGTTTTATGAACTACTCAAGAGCTATTAAACTGTTATACCGTGTGGAGAATCCTGAGATTGTCCAAATGTTCGGTGGTAACGCTGAAGGTTTAGAGAGAGAGTTAGAGAAAATGACCAGAAGAAAATTCAAGTTTTTGGTATCCATGCAGAGATTGGCCAAGTTTAAACCACATGAATTAGAAAATGCTGAATTTTTATTAAGAGCTTACCCAGATTTACAGATTGCTTATTTGGATGAAGAACCACCATTACACGAAGGCGATGAACCAAGAATCTTTTCAGCTTTGATAGATGGTCACTGTGAAGTCCTAGAAAATGGTCGTAGACGTCCAAAGTTTAGAGTTCAATTATCTGGTAACCCAATCTTGGGTGATGGTAAATCTGATAATCAAAATCATGCCCTTATTTTCTACAGAGGTGAATATATTCAACTGATCGATGCTAATCAAGATAATTATTTAGAAGAATGTTTAAAGATTAGATCCATTTTAGCTGAATTCGAAGAATTAAACGTTGAACAAGTTAACCCTTATGCTCCACATATCAAATATGTTGATCAAACCAATAACCATCCTGTGGCAATCGTTGGTGCCAGAGAATATATTTTCTCTGAAAACTCCGGTGTTTTAGGTGATGTCGCTGCTGGTAAGGAACAAACATTTGGTACTTTATTTGCTCGTACATTGGCTCAAATTGGTGGTAAATTACATTATGGTCATCCGGATTTTGTTAACGCTACATTCTTAACAACAAGAGGTGGTGTCTCCAAGGCACAAAAGGGTCTACATTTGAACGAAGATATTTATTCTGGTATGAATGCTTTACTTCGTGGTGGGCGTATTAAACATTGTGAATATTATCAATGTGGTAAAGGTAGAGATTTAGGTTTTGGTACTATTTTGAATTTCACAACAAAGATTGGTGCTGGTATGGGTGAACAAATGCTTTCCCGTGAATACTACTATCTAGGTACTCAATTGCCTATCGATCGTTTCTTATCATTTTATTATGCGCATCCTGGTTTCCATTTGAACAATTTCTTCATTCAATTATCTTTGCAAATGTTCATGCTAACACTAGTAAACTTGCACTCTTTAGCACATGAATCTATTATTTGTTCATATGACAGAAATAAGCCAATTACTGATGTTTTATATCCAATTGGTTGTTATAATTTAGAGCCTGTTATTGATTGGGTTAGACGTTACACTCTATCCATCTTCATTGTTTTCTTTATTGCATTTGTTCCGTTAGTTGTTCAAGAATTGATTGAACGTGGTGCTTGGAAGGCTACTTTTAGATTCTGGCGTCATATTTTCTCTTTGTCACCTATGTTTGAAGTTTTTGCAGGACAAATTTATTCTGCTTCTCTAATGAGCGATTTGACAGTTGGTGGTGCCCGTTATATTTCTACTGGTAGAGGTTTCGCTACATCGCGTATCCCATTCTCCATCTTATATTCTAGATTTGCTGGTTCTGCAATTTATATGGGTGCTAGATCTATCTTAATGTTATTATTTGGTACAGTTGCACATTGGCAAGCTCCATTACTATGGTTCTGGGCTTCCTTAGCTTCTTTGATTTTCTCACCATTCATTTTCAATCCACATCAATTATCCTGGGATGATTTCTTCTTAGATTACAGAGATTTCGTTAGGTGGATGTCAAGAGGTAACAGTAAATACCATAGAAATTCATGGATTGGTTATGTTAGAATGTCGAGATCTCGTGTAACTGGTTTCAAACGTAAATTAATTGGTGATGAGTCTGAGAAGGCTATCGGTGATGCAAGCAGAGCCCATAGAGTAAACTTGATTCTTACCGAGATTATCCCATTAATTATTTATTCTGCTGGTTGTTTCATTTCTTTTACTTTTATTAATGCTCAAACAGGTGCAAAGACTACTGATGATGATAAGGTTAACTCTATTTTAAGAATTATTATCTGTACATTAGGTCCAATTGCTTTGAATATGGCTACATTAGCCTTCTGCATGTCAATTTCATGTTGTTCAAGTGCAATGTTTGGTTCATGTTGTAAAAACCCAAGTTCTGGTGTTGCTGCGTTTGCCCATGGTGTTGCTGTAGTTGGTCACGTTGGTTCATTCATTGTGATGTGGATTCTAGAGGGTTTCAGTTTTGTCAAGATGATTATTGGTGTTGTAACTTGTATACAATTACAAAGATTAATTTTCCAATGTATGACTGTCTTCCTATTATCTCGTGAATATAAGAATGATCATTCAAACACAGCATTCTGGAATGGTCAATGGAGTACTACAGGTTCTGCATTTACACAAGCATGTCGTGAATACACTGCTAAGATCATTGAAATGTCTGAATTTGCTGCTGATTTTGTATTAGGTCATGTTATTTTAATATGTCATGCACCATTATTGGTTATACCAGGCATTGATACATTACATTCTATTATGTTGTTCTGGTTGAAACCATCTCGTCAAATCCGTCCACCAATTTTTTCATTGAAACAAACACGTTTACGTAAACGTATGGTTAGAAAATACATGGCCCTTTACGTTTTAATTCTGGTATTATTTGCCGGTTGTATTATTGGTCCAGCTGTTGCTGCATCTCATGTTCCTGCAAGATTGGCTCCAAATTTGACCGGTGCGGGTCGTAACTTATTCCAACCAAGAGGTGTTGATCAAAACGATACAGGTGTGGGTATGTCTACATATAGTGGACATTATTTTACTCAAACACCAAGTATGGTAACTTGGAACACTATCAATTAGTTAGATATATCGATCCAAACAAATTTTAGGGAAATTCAATTAACCAAAAAACAAACATATAGGTAAAATTCCCTTTATCGTTATATTATTTTACGAAAGTCGAAATCAACTATCCACATATATTATTATTACTTTTTTTTATTCCTTATATACTATCATTTATATTATTTAAAAAGCACAAAATAGACAAATCATTTAAAAAAAAACATAAGAGAAAATTGTATATTAAAAGATGAATATTACGTTATATTAATGCATAAATTATTTCAATTGTTACTTATTATCTCTTTAATTAATCTATTTACATATGATGCGCAGAGAACAATGATATGAGAGTGAGAGGGGAGATCTTAAGTTCTCTTTGGTCCCCAATTTACACCAAGAAATCCAGTAGATTTTGGTTGTTTCTGTAGTTTTGGTTTAATGATAAAATGACGTTTTTCACCTTTAATATCAACGTATAATGAAACAAATTCAGGTAATAAAGATCCTTGTTTTTCAACTGCTTCACAATGTACTAATCCGATTTTCTTTTTAGATTCAATATGAAATCTTAAGAAACAATGTACATTACCATCATTATCGATTCTTCTCTTTGAGACAATTGGTCTATTACGGGTCCATCTATCATGTGTTATCATTTCACCATACGCTTTTAATCTTTCCCTGTACAAGGTATCATTACTTTGAAGTGATTGACGTAATTCTTGATCTTTTTGTACCAACGATACTGCTCTGTTAAACAATTGTGTATCTCCAGATGGTGAGAACAATTCTGCACCAATTAAATAAATAACTACTGTCGAGACACCAATGGCACCAACAACCAATGCAGCAGAAAATGTAAATGTAGTGAAACTTTTCAATTTAGGCCATATAGATGTGGTCGTCTTCTTTTCAGATGGTTTCTTCTTATTGGATTCATTGCTTAGAGGTGAGGTGATGGATATTGATCTTTTTGAACTTTGAAATATTATACTTGAGGTCAATTTAGAGTCGATGGCTCTTAAAGCAGCTCGAGATGTTAGAGTGTGTAACCCCTTTGGGCGTACTATAGAAAATGTCGATAGCATATTTGATTGGTAAAGTAAAATTCTGGTGAGTTCGTTATTGCTAATTCTAAACTCTATCCCTTTTTTTGAAGTTAGTTTGTGAAATATATGTATCTGTGAGTATGCGTTAGTCACCTTTATAAGATGGCAAACATTCCAAATATCCTTTTTTCTCGTTCGTCCACGATGATATTGGATGGATTGGTTGGACTGTCATCCGTGCACCACATTGTGTCTGGGTGTTTCCAAACTTTTTTCATTTTTTAATATTTTTTTTTCAAACTTTTTCACTTTTTCTTCCTCGCACAACGTAAACGGATAATGAAGGAAGCAAGAAAGAGTTCACATTGAATGAAACAATTTTCCAATCTGTAAGAAGGGGAAGATCACACACTAAGTATTGGGAATCCACACACAGACATCGATGCAAGATGTGAAATTTCGTTTTAGTGAGATGGGCGACAGAGATTAGCCAAAGGTCAATACCAATACTAACATCATTGCATTAGAGGTAGAGAGGTAGTGTAGAATTACGAGTAATTATAACATTCGATATATACTTTAAGAAGTTGTAATATTTTAGAGGTAGTAATTTCGATATTTGCAATTTTTGATTGTGAAAGAATAAAAATATAACTCACCAAGGATATATATAACAACAATGGCTAAGCAATCATTAGGTATGTGAAATATAGGATAGCAAATACTAGAAAGAGAAGGAGATGAGAGTATAAATAAATGGTTTGGAAACCCTTGGAAGAACACAAGGCAACCCTGAATGGCAAATATACCTGTCCTGCCAGGAGATATATCAAAACTGAAACAACGAATAGATGTAGGAAAATTGTTCGCCATCATCTCACTGGAAATGATAATATATTAAAAGTGGTGAAAATATAAAGAATTGGTACCAGTAATCTAACGATACACCTAACTTTTTTCTCGACGCTTCTCTCTTCTAATAAGGAACTGCAGTTTGTAGTTGATTCCACCATGTCAAAACTTAATTTACTAACAAATTATCCGACGATACTAATAATTACTAATAATTATTTATGTGTCTCACAACTATTTGAATACAGACGTTTCCTCCAACAGAAACAAGTCCAGAAAGGCTTACTTCACCGCTCCATCTTCTGCCAGACGTGTTCTAATGTCTGCTCCATTATCCAAGGAACTAAGAGCTCAATACGGTATCAAGGCTCTTCCAATCAGAAGAGATGACGAAGTTCTAGTTTCTCGTGGTGCTAAGAAGGGTCAAGAAGGTAAGGTTTCTTCTGTTTACAGATTGAAATTTTCCATTCAAGTTGACAAGATCTCTAAGGAAAAATCCAACGGTGCATCTGTTCCAATCAACATTCACCCATCCAAGGTTGTTATCACCAAGCTACATCTAGACAAGGACAGAAAGGCTTTGATCGAAAGAAAGGGTGGTAAACTAGAATAAATATAAAAATATTTCTATTAAATTAAATTTTTCATTAATATCTAAATATTTTATAAATACAACAAACCTTCTATTTTAATAATAATAGTACTACGTCTAATTGAATTAAAAAAAAAATATGTGTGTATATATATATATTAAAAGTATATAATTATGCAAAGATGTGTATATGTATAAGGTGTGTGTGTGTGTGTGTGTATTTATGTACTTGAACGTCTATTTGATTTTCTGATTTGGCGTCTTAACAGTTCTTCTTCTTCTTGTTTTTGAGCAGCTTTTAAAAGGTCATACCTTGTAATCACTCTATTTATATTATTTGTACTATTGTGTGACGTTGGATAACTTAAAGTTTTCCGTAATGTTGCTGTGGTGCAATTTGCTACTGATTTTATTGGAACGTTCATCCAAGTTGAGACTATTGAACCCATTCTACCACGAGCTGAACTACGTCGTGTCGATGATATACCATCAGTGTTAAAACCGTCATCTGGCACGTGACCCGACCTTCTTGTGGCTGTAGTTGTAGTTGTAGCAGGATCGATGTCTTCCTTCATAGAGACATCTCTTTGAGGAAGCAAACAGGTTGAGTGCATCATTATATAGTGTACTAATTAATTACGTTTCGGTATGATGATTGTGATATCGATATATATATAGGCACCGCAGTGACAAAGGCAAGAAATGGATTAGATCACCGTCCTCCCAATAGCAAATAATCGAGCAATACATAGTTATATATATATATATATATAAATAAATATAAAAACAGCATCTGTATTTTCCACTATTGTGTTAAAATAGCAATGCTGACAATAGCAATGCAAAGTTTACAGGAAACAAGCACATCCTTTGCGACTATTTTATCGATGTTAATCCTCTCTTATTCATCAATGCATTCCTTCCAGTTCCATGGATATAGCAAGCATCCCTCTGTGGTTGCCATTACTAAGTGAGCCGTTCGTCTCCTCCTCTCGCCCGGCGGGGATGCGCGTGGGGCGGGTGAGGAGAGCCACGGTGGACCGTGTCCGCGGGTGGTTTCAGCTGCTGTCCGCGGCTTTAGCCCACTTCTTCCGCAGCGTTTCGCCGTTGGACGAGTTGAATGAGTCCACCAGATAGCAGGCTTGGGCCAGTGGCCATGCCAGCAGCCAGTCCATAAGACCCAGCTGTCTGACCACGCCGACAGCCATGAAGTACAGCGTCCCGTTTGCGATCCCGATGAGGTAGCCGAGTGTCACCTGTTCCAGCGTGTGGTACAACAGGTATATTCGAGAACCGCAGACCATCAGTGTGAAAGTCAATATAAACAGCGAGGATTGCGTCTTGAGAGATGTGCTTGCGTGTGGGTCCCATTGCAACCATATCTTTAGCGTCCAGTAACTTAGAAAGAAACCGACGAATTGGGAGTGCGCAGACGGCATACCATACCCTGGTCCCATCAATGCTTCGTGTGGTCTTGGTTGTTTGATCAATCTTTTGAAAATCTTGTTGGAAAACTCATTTAATAGTTGGCCACCCGCCACGATGATCGATTCTAATTCCCTGGTAATGATCAACCATGAGAGATAGAATGTAAGTAGGAGGATCGGTGATAATGACAAGAATACACTGATGACACTGATGGGATCATGGGGGTTGTACATTATTAACGTATCATCAAATGGTATGACATCGTAGTTTATAATAGTATCGGTGAGATTGAACATTATTCCTGCAAGCGTCTATGCCTATACCACCTGCGAGCTCGATGGATCTCTGGTCTCTTACTTATTTACTTGTATATATATTGTTTTGTTTTGTTTGTTTTTTGAGGTTGCGATTGCGATTGCTCTCGTTCTTATATATTGAAATACGCGAGTTTTATATTTAATCACATGCAATTGATATGATTTGATATGATATGATATGATATGATTTGATTTGATCTATGCAGTTAGATTAGATAGCTATATACTTTATTTACTTAGCAAACATATATGTCTTACTTATACTTAGCAAACAACTCATCGACTAATTCAATGTATTGCTTTTCGGCATCGTCTTGAGAGGTACCTTTAACTTTGTTCCAGGCATCCCACTTGGATCTGTCCTTCAAATTAAAGATCCCAGGTCTATCGGTATTGCAATCACCAACTGTGGCTTGTTTGTACAATGCATACAGCTTTAATAATTCTTCCGTATTTGGCTTGGTTGGTAAGTCGTTAACAGCCTTTGCCTTTTCTTCAAATACTTGTGAGACCATTTTGCAATAATGTACGTGGGTGTGTGTACGTGGGTGTGTGTGTGTGTGATTTAGTCTGCTCGACCTCAAGAGATGTTTGAGGTAATTAACTTATCTCTCCCCCTCCCCTCTCCCCTCTCCCCTTTATATACATTGATTTGTCTCTCTTCTCCTCTCGCTTTTTCTCAACAAAATTTGTTCATTATGGCTTCACCTGGCACAAGCCCCGGTTGGGTCTTGGAAGAATAAGAAGACCTCGCACTTGCTACCCCCTGTTTGGGCAGACCTATGGACTCACGGTTTGGGATACGGGTCAATTGATCGAGGAAATAGCGTGTGTGGAACTCAGAATGCCGGATTTAAAAGCAATAGAAGGTACTACCTTGGCGTTTCTGCAATACTGATGAAAGCAAAATGGCCAATCGTTCGAGAGGATTCTTCGAAGTGCGATCGGTAGTGACTAGGAAATTGCTGACTCGGAATTTATTCGCTTATGCAAACATCTACCAAACGGTAATGCCTATATGTACGCAGCAACTGTTGTGAACAAACATTTCTGCTTCTATAGAAAGAAGTTTCGGACTTGCATGGCTCAATGCCCCACCGTGTTGCGTAGACAAGCCAATTATGAAGAAGTCAAGCTCTCTGTATTGTCATTAGAGGTGAGGTAGGAGAGACTAAGAGCTTTTGCAAGAGAGAATTTTGCCACTTTTCAGCATATCTCAAAGACTGAGACATTCACGGACACTGATCGAGTATATATAACGATGGTATTGCAACGATGCCATATTCGTTTCGTTGTACTGGCATCACTGGTCTGGTTATAAAAGGAGTGTGTTTTTCTTGGTACTATGGCTACAGCATACGGTAAGCAGAACGAAGTTCAGACCATGCAAGATCTATCTCAGCCGTTAGGGGGGATTTCAGAGGGACTCGAGCCCTCATGTTGTCCATTTCGACAGATACCGCCTTGAATGTGGCAAAATTAGGTTGTCTTAGCCAAGAGGTCAGAATATCTAGTTAACAACTAACCTTCAGCCGCTATCTGGATTTTATAAGAATATAAATACGCTTATATATAGTATTGGAAGAAAATATATTACGAATAAGTCACCTAAAGGGTGTTTTTTGATGCAATATATTTTAAGAACAGTGGACTAAATTCCCACTATAAGAAGATAACCCCTAAAAACAATTACGATGTCAATTAGGTGAACCGAAAAGAAATTATACTGGGCTCGAGCAAAGATTTACCATATGAGATAAGAAAGAATTGATCCCGTTTTCGTAGAGCTGTATACCAATGTAGACTAGGTATCGATCCCAACCGTACATCCACTCATCAATCTAACATGGTCCTCAGCATACAATTTTACCTCGAAACCCCGGTTCCTGGAAGTTTAGAAAGTAATGATAAGGATTCTTCAAGGGACGATAGCATATGAAATAAAGATGCGAATTTTAACGAATCTAACCAAGATGTCATGCCATAGTCATCATTGTTTCAAAAAGATTTTTGATATAACTCAAATTATACAGGACGCCGGTGAGGAACATCAAAATCAATTGTTGCAAAAATAACCCTGGTTTAAAGAGGGTCTTTTCGATTCGTTACCAAAACGTTTGCAGTGCTACCTAATAATCATCGTGAAAATAATTAACAATGAGCAAGTAAACAGTCGATCACTTTCATCCATAACAGCAACTGGAATTTCTCAAACTGACAGACACTATCCCAATACAATGTCGTTCTGGAAAATCAAGAGATGGTTCATCTTCTACTTTATCAGGTACTAATCTGTCTCGAGTTAACATTCCCTTAAATACTATTTCATTTCAAGACGCCGTGCTACCCCTAAATGACATTCAATATGGAATTCGTCAAAATAAGAGTCAATTCCATCAGCGCACTTCCCTGTCTAATACTCAGTCGAACAGTAGTGAACATTAAATTGTGGTCCACCACTTAATGCACCCATTTTATCCAATTACCAACAAAGCAAGAGGAATCACTATATTACAAGTCAAAACTGCCAGAACGATTCTAATATACATCGGAATAGGCAACCCCCAAGAGGAGACGACTCGCTAACAAAGGCAATTCTATATAATTTTTGAATGTCTATGAATATACTAATAACTGCATCTATATGGATCCTAAACAAGCTATAAATGGTCTTACAATGATCTGAATCGTTCGTTATACACGACGCACTGCTGTTAGCTCTCGTCGTCACGTCGCACGGCAGGAATTTGCTCACCGAAAACTGAAATTTTGCCGCGTTTTTTCGTTGCGTCTGAATGTATGATTTGTTATGATGGCGAGGACCCCTCCCCTCCCCCTTAATAAAGTGTCGAATGGCAGTAAGTGGTAAATATAAATAAACATGGTGGTCATGATCAACTACCCATTTTTAATAAAATAGTATTAGTTGTTTCTTCAACCCTATAAACCCATATAATACACACATATACAAACACAATCATGACTGAACCGTTACAGACAACTACTAGTGCAGGTGCAGACCTCGATTTGAAACCATTCCCATCATATCATAACAATACTACCGCCACTGCTTCTACTACTGCTAGTAGTAGCACGACTAGTGATGATAATACTATGAATGAAAGAGAGTCGCGTACTAGAACAAGAACTAACTCCTTGAAAATTTTACAAAATGAACCGTATAAGGACCATCGTCGTAGACGGTCCTCGAGTATCATATCACATGTGGAGCCTGAAACATTTGAAGATGAAAACGATCAAAAAGCTGTTCCAAACATGAACGCTACATGGGTGGATCAACGTGGTGCGTGGTTGATTCATTTCGTTATCATTGCATTACTAAAAGTCTTTTATAATCTTTTGCCCGGGAGCACCCCAGTTTGGTCTTGGACTTTAACTAATACTACATATATCGTTGGATTTTATGTTATGTTCCATTTGATTAAGGGAACTCCTTTTGATTTTAATGGTGGTGCTTTCGATAATTTAACAATGTGGGAACAAATTGATGATGAAACTTTATACACTCCAACAAGAAAATTCCTAATTATTTTACCAATTGCATTGCTTTTAGTATCAAATCATTATGCTCATTTCACTTATAAATTGTTTATCTTTAATTCTTTAGTGATCCTATTGATAGGTGTCGTACCAAAATTACCTTTAACTCATAGATTAAGAATTTCTATCCCAGGTATTACAGGTCGTGCACAAATTAGTTAATGCGTCTTTATTATCTATCATACATGCACACTCACTCATTCATACACATTTATTATATATTGAGGAACCTTTTCTCCCTTCCTTTTTTTTTGTCTTATTATACTTTCATCTAACTTTCTCCATGGATATATAGATATGTGCAACCATTACACATAATTCAAATAAAAAGATTACAATATATATATATATATATGCACACTTATTTTAGTAATAAATTTATTAAATAATAATGGTACGGTTGTCAAGTGATATATATAGGACGGTTGGTTATAGTGATGATTGATCTGTAACCATGTATTTTACTTCTTGGCAAAAAAAATAACGACAACTGCAGGATTTGAACCTGCGCGGGCAGAGCCCAAAAGATTTCTAATCTTTCGCCTTAACCACTCGGCCAAGTTGCCATAAAATTATGAGAATTTTTATAGCCATTAGAGTATATAATCCCTTTAAAATTTATTATTTCTATGAAGAGGTTAAATATAAGGTTATTTTACTAGTGTGTGTTAAACTGTTGGAAATATATTATAAGAGGGATAATGACCAAGGTAACGATCTGTTAATAAGTTAATCCCGCAACCATCGAGTGAGTTTATAATCACGACAACAAAAAATCCAAACATATATAAATGGAACAATATTTCATTTGTGAATATAATTGTTTCCATAATTTACTTTATACATTTTTATGTAAGACATAAAAGACCAGACGAACTATAAGTCGATTTTGTAATATAATAAAAATTGTTCAGTTAAATAGAAGATGTCTAATATACAATATTTCCATCATAAATAGAGTTACTTGTTAAACAGAGTTGCTGTTGTTAAACTGCTCATCTTTTGTGCATAGTAACGTTGGACAATGTAGCTCCAATAAACCCAATGTAGGGGGAACGAATACTACATTATGCAGTATATATCAGGTGTTGTATTGTCGTCGGCTTCTTTTAATCTTGAAATTAATTCAACGTGATTCATCTTGGTAAGATTACCCATGAAACTTAGACAATGTTTCTGAGAGTCAGGACATAAAGCCAATAAAAAATATCCAATAAAATCATTCTTCTTGGAATTAATATTTTCCTTGTATTTTAAAAGGATAGCTGGCGAACAGTTGTTCATAAATTCTTTGTCAAATTCATTTGGTTCAAAAATTTTAGAAGCAAGATCATTTGCATATTTGATCTTGTCTTCCAATGGTTTGTTAGCATTGTCAAGCAATGGTGTCCAGATGTCAGAATTATAACGCACATTTGACATTTGATACGTATTAATAATAGTATCTAATAAGTTTTTACCACTTTGAAGTTCGTTAGTGTCACTAATATTATACACTAAGTTATTAGCCTCACCTTCAGTAGATAGTTTGATTAGATCAATTAAAGCACTGCTTAATAACTGAATAGCAGTGTTGGATGCCTGTTTAGACATACTGTATTCTTCGATGACAGAAGAAATATTGCCGGTTGAGGCATACTCAGACCACTCAGTGGAATGACGGATTAGATGTTGCTTTAAACGGATATACCAAGTCTTAAATTGCTTGGGTCCAGAAAGTTTAATAGACAACGGATTCTCTTTTAAAGCGACAGGGCTCATAACCTGTAAACGTAAGTTTGAAATTGAGAAGATACGATTAGTGTTCAAGTTGAAATTATCGGACATAGTTATAGATATTCAAATGTATAATCTTGTGGTTTATTTCATGTTATATAAAGTAAGTCTATATAAGGAAGATTATATATATATAAAGTTAAAATATGTAGTCCTCTTATACTTTTGGGAAAGGAAAACAGTCTACCAAATATTGATAGCATTCTTACTAATCATTCTTGAAACATGTTCTAGACACTTATGAAACGATTAGTAATAATTTGTTACTAAATATAAAATTGTAATAACTAAGTATTGCTACTTTCTATATTATAACATGAGCCTCACGCTCGTATTAGCGATCCTTCGTTGGACATACATTTTTCTCACAGATGTTTTTTTAAGCTGTCCTTCACGATGAGGATGCTATTAATGAGGAATAAAGTGTCAGCAATATTCGATGAGATTCACTGAACTTATTCAATCTCATTATTCTACATGTAGATGAAATTGTTAATGAGTATATTGAAGGCAATAGTTACCTGATACCCAACTTGCCAACTTTGGCTACGTTAAAGGGCTAACCTTGTTACAAATTGATATAAGTAATGCTCTACACAAGGGATACCGCATTGTATGACTCAGTACATTTTGTGGGGTTTCGTTGAATAGGCATTCGATATATATAAACGCTGTAATCTTGAGTCCTCTTTATAGGTTATATAAAACAGAATAAGTAATATAGTTTTGAGAACTTGGACATCAAGTTATAAGTCTTGACCAAAAAGACTGGTCATTCTATACAACAACGAAAATCAAGTAAGAATAGTAGTTCTTCGAGAGTATCAAAACATCGAAGCAGTATGATATTTACTAGAAAGGGATTGTATCATTCTAGAGCAATAGATCGTGGTGCTGGATAACTTGCTTGTCTAAAGCTTGCTTGTGATACTTGACTTAAAGGAAGAGTAAAGGTATTTTCGCAACCTCTTTTTGATTATATAAAAATCCTCTGAGTTGTGAGTTGTTTTGACTGGCGCAACGACGACGACAGCCAATTAGCGCAACGGTGGCCCAAGTCAGTTTTACTAAAACATAGTTTCAAAGAAACTGCCTCTCTCTTTGCGTAGGCACCCGACACTCGTCAAACTTGCAAATATGCCCAATCTGTTCCATCAGAGTCATACCACACTCCAAAGAAAAATGATGAGTTTAGAAGCATGTAATTTGGTCACTAAAGTAACTGCACATATTATATTTCATTCATATAAAAGCAGCGCTCTTGGAACAATTATCTAGATCATATTTAGTCTCAGCAAGAAATAGGCTAGTGATACTATTTGCTCTGAGTCGGGATGTATATACCTGGTGGTAAGGTAAGCAAACAAGCTAAAAAACAGTCCAGACTTTCATGGATGCATGCCGTTCATTGCCAGAAACACGAAGTGTATTACCAGATTTGCAGTTGTGATTAGCATTATGATATCCGTAATTGCAGGATTTGCGGAGGGTGGGGCTATTTACAGTTTGATGTAATCCTAAGCAGAGTCATTTCATAGAGGCATTTCCATGTTTAATCAAACGCCATTGTATAAACGGGCTACTACTTAGAGTAAACGCATCACGTCAACTTTCCAATAATTTTGCCCACTGGAACCAGATTTGATTTGATTTGGTTTGATCTGATATGAATTAAATTAATACCAAACATATATAGAACAAAGCTTGTGTTTTTTTTATTTAAGTTATTCTTATTATATTATATTATAAAATATATATTATTTATTAAAATTAAGTGTGTGTATGTGTGTAGATCTGAATAGATGGTAACTATAATTATATTTAGAAGGGTGTAAAATTGTTGTTATCGTTATTAGTAGAAGATAGTACAATTTGGGGTTAATGACAAGTTATCATCATAACACCAAAACAAAGAGAGAAAAACAATTAACAAATTAACAAAAGAAAATGAAGCAAAAAAGCATCTAAATCAAGTTAGATAACTTGTTGGTGAACTTCTTGAAGAAGCTCTTCTTTTCTTCCTTTGGAGCAGTCTTTTCGTGGACGTCCTTCTTGACGGCTTCCTTAGTGTTTTCGGCCTTCTTTGGAGCACCTTCGGCGGCGTTCTTAGCGTTTTCACCAGCCTTCTTGATACCTTCGGTAGTCTCCTTAGCGACGTGTTCGACTTCTTCAGCAGCCTTCTTAGATTGGTCGGCTACATCGTGAGCGACTTCTTCGACCTTTTCGACAACGACGTTTTGAGTTTCAGTAGGTTCAGACATTATATTTAAATTGTTTTATGGAGTGTGTGTGATAGTGTTTTATATCAATATATATATATATATTTTTGAGTAATCAATCGCAAGAACTAAGAAACTAAAAATAAAAATAAAAAAAGTGTGTAACTTTACAGTGGTTCAAAATAAACAGAAATAAATTTTTACCCAAAAAACCCTCCTCCTTTTATAAGTTCTCTCTTTGTATCTTGCTTCCCTAATTAATTCTATTAATAATAAACAAACCCAGCAATCGCAATCGCAACCGCAACCGCGACAACAACCACAGCAGCCAGTGGAAGAGCGTCGCCGTTACGTACGAAGCCAACGCCTCAAACAGCGAATGAAGCAGGGAGAATGTGGCAACACCGCGTTGCCACTGCTGAGAGCGAGGAGCGCTGAGCTGAGCTGAGCTGAGCTGGGCAAAGAGGAGAGAGAGAGGAGACTCAAATTTCGCTGCTGGGCGCGGTGTGTGGGTGGCGGTGAGTCGCTGTGGCCTGGCGATAATTCCTCCCGTCCGGGCCGGGCAGACAAAGCGCCGCAGCAAGGGCGGGTTGCCGTTGTTGCTGGCGAAAGACAGGGTCTCGTGCTGCGGCGCTTTCTGGGCGTGTGTGACAGGTGTGGCAAACAGGGATACGCGCGGCGAACACAGCCTGCTTGTTGGTGGGCGGTGCGGTGTGTGGGTGCACAGTTGCGACACGGCGGGCGACGGTTCAGAGGGTGCTTTTGGGGTTTTTGCATAAATTATGCAAAAAATGGTTGAGGGCGGTGGGGACCCTGGTCGTTCGGCGTGATGAGCCAGACACAAGATTCATTTACTGACACATAGTCCTGGGATGAGCTATAGTAAGATCAGGCAGGGTACATTGGGGGTACACCAATGTGGTGAGAGTAGGCTTCCTTGTATTGCAGTGTGCAGTTACTGCAATGCGATCCATTTTTTGATACTTATTTAGAGGTGGTGGTGTAATATACTCCTGTCTCTTTGAAACTGTATGGTACAGTTTGGCAGATATTATGTGGGAGCGACAATGAAATAAATAACATGTAGAGAACGAGAATTCTGCCGCTTGCATTCTACGTTAAGTTCTATTTCGTTCTATAAATTGTATATAAGAATAACAATAGCAAATATTGTTTGCTTTCTTAAGAGTAGAACTCAGACTAGCAAGCTTCAGCTCGCTGTTCTTGTCAAAATTAATTATTTGATGAGTGGGAATGAAAAATTAATTGCTGCAGTGTGGCACTAATTTTATAAGGACCGAAGAAAAGTAGGTACTTATATCACGTAATCATCAAACGATAAGAAAGAGAGGGGGGTTTCAACGGGCAGATTCGCACCAAGAAATGGGAGACCAAGGGAGAAAACTTTGGGGGAAATGGAACAAGTTCCAGGAAGTGCAGGTTAGCTGAGGACTGGTATTTCTATCCTCTTGTACGAACAACCTTAGCACGTCACAAAATGATCTCGATAATTTTGGAAAACGAATTCTGCCATACAAAACTCTGCCCGAGCTTCAATTTTTGAGAGGTCACCCGGACGTGGGCCTTGGGACGCATAAATACATGGCAAAGTGTGACACCTTGGCTTGCTTGTTATTAAAGAAGCTCTATTTATTTGGAGATGCTACTTAGAATATATATTACGTCTTATTACATTTGATGAGTTAAGCCCTCAAGATATTCAGGCAGGTTGCTCTGCTCGTACCAGCGTTATTTCAAGTAATTATTGATTTTCGATGCAGACAACAATAATGAATAGATCTCTCCATACCTGTGGTGATGCATTTAATATGATTCCAATTATGGGATGCACATAATTTATATAGCTAACAAGTGTGTATATCATTCAAAACACGATACATATTATTCTCAATTACATAATATTAAAGTTAGAATGTGGTACTCCAATTAAGTTAAATTACTGGAGCTAAGCACTGGACTACTCATGATAATGACAAACATGAGGCATGCATTTTGTTAAGAAAAGAAAAGAAACTATTGAAAAGTGGTATTTATATGTAAAGAAGCAGCATGTGAAATTATAAAGGACTAAAACTACCATGTGAAGATTAAATACACAAAGAGAGAGCCAAAAACTAGAATGTGAAAGTATAAGATGGTCAATGAAGCATGTGAAGGATTTAAAACAGGGGAAGTGAGCATGTGAAACGTCTGGTTTGTGAGTTTTGCCGTTACTTTCTTGGTGACGCAGTAATAATTTATGACGCCAAAAAATATTGAGACGTCTTAGTATGAAAATATGCAGGATAGAAACTAACATGGTGTGTTTTATATACTAACTTAGAATAAGTACGTTTATATATTAATTTGGTCATCAGTGACTTTAAAAACAAATAATAATTAATCTTAAATAAAAAGCCAACTGACAGATATTAAATAAGAAAATAGTACTTTATTATACGGAAATTAAAATACTAATTCATTGGAGAATTTATAATTTTATTCAGTGCTTCTTTTTGAATTTTTTAAGCTACTACTAATGTGAATTCAAGTGTAAATGTCAAAACTTTCAGTATATATCAGTGATTTTCTTCCGAGGTATTAATAAAAAACAACGGTATGTATAACTATCATCCTAATGAGAAGTACTCTTTTGACACCAAAATTGATCATAATAAATTCTAGAAGTTTTTCCAACATTATTTTTTTTCAAGATTACTAAAATAGTTAGTTCCAACACTGACGCTTTGTCCCATTCGAATGCCTCATTTAGTAAACAAAACATAAAAAGTGACAAAACCCAAAATTGTCAAAATGGACCAATATTCATATATAATACTAATTATATCATTTTAGTAGTAAATTTCTAATATAGAGATGTAAATATAGGTGTGACTTCAAAATGAACAAAATAGAATATTGCAATGTCTATAGCGCATTTTGATTAAATACTAAGCAAAACATTTCAAATTATTTTAAAAAAAGTTTCAATCTCTAGGAAATTCCTTATCGAAATCAACAAGTGTAAACCTGTAACGAACATCCCCTTTATCTAGACGTTGTAATGCTTCTGAAACGCCTGATTCTCCGACTGGTAAAGTTTCTACCCAAATCTTGATTCCTTTCTCTGCTACTAAAGCTAAAAGTTCTCTAATCTCTTCTGGAGAACCCAAAGCACTGTTAGACACATGGACACCAGCTAATCCAAATGCACTTAATGACAATTTTTCATGTTTCTCGGGGATACAGACAGATATAATTTTCCCACCAACTCTCATTGAAGAAACATATTTATCTAATTCAATATCAGATAAGGAAGAAGCACAAACAAGAACCAAATCTAGTTTACTCTTTAGTTCAGAATCCCAACCTGGAGTCTCACTTGTTGCAATGTAATGGTCTGCACCCAAGTTCAAAGCATCTTCACGTTTATTATTTCTACGAGAGAATGCCCATACTTCAGCACCCATAGCCTTAGCAAATAACACAGCCATATGACCCAGACCACCGATCCCAACGATCCCAACACGTTTTCCAGTTCCACAACCATTACGACGTAATGGCGAATAAACTGTGATCCCACCACAAAGTAAAGGAGCAGCTAATTCCGATGGAATTGATTCAGGGATTGGGATTACGAAATGCTCATGAACCCGAACATGAGAAGCATAACCACCTTGAGAGACATAACCATCATCGTAAGGGCGATTGTAACACGATACGAATTTAGCACAATACGGTTCGTTCCCTTCTTCGCAACGTTCACACTCTAGACATGATAACACCTGAGCACCGACACCAACACGATCACCTATCTTGAAACCGGAATTACATTGAGAACCAACGGCAACCACAGTTCCTACAATTTCGTGACCGACTACCATCTTATCACGAATGGGTCTCCAATGACCTTGGACAGTATGTAAATCGGAACCACATACCCCACATGCATCAATTTGGATATCAATATCTCTTGGATCAAAAGATTTAGCTGGGTAGGTAACACGTTGAGGGGTTCTCCATGAATCAGTGGAAATCACACCGATACCTGTAAACTCTTCTGGATAAGGCATAATTTAATATCAAGTGTAGGTGTAGTAATACTTTACTATGAAAGAGTTTCAACCTCAGTCAAAGAAGATATTCTGAGCTAATTTTACATTTGTAAAATGTATATGGATCTTATATAGAAAGAACAGCCAAGGATTTATATATCATGTATCGATGGTAAAAACAGATAACTTCTGCGTGTCTAGTTCTCCACTTTCTGATTGGCTCATAGGAAGTCCCAGACACTAGGTGTCTCTATCTGAACTTTTTTTCCTCTTTCTTGATTATCTAGAAATTTTCAAAATCCATCGGCTGTTATCTTATCTTATCTTATCTTATCTAATCAGCGCGACCATCAACATATATATAAATATAGATAAAGAGAAAGAAAGAAAGACTTTTATAAGTGATGATTCAGAATGTAAATTAATTTATGTGATTACCGTTATATTTATAAATATATATGTATAAATTGCTGTTAAAAAATCCGTGTGTATAGAAAACAAAAACCGTTTGTTTTAAAAATGGGGGTATCATGAGAAATGAAAGTTTAGGTGAATGAATGATATTATTATTATGTGTAAGTGGATTATATCGTCTACAGTTGCGTTTCTGTTTAGTAGTTGTGGGAGGCGATAGCCACAGGATGATTTTCTAGATTCCAACTTAGATCGTTTGGCATATTGTTGTCATGCCATATATCGATCTGCTTAATTGAACCATTACTACTAGATCTACTAGTAGACTTGTTATTGTAAGGTGATGGGCATTTCAAATCTTCGTAAGATGTGCTGTTTACCAGAGTCGAAGAAGACAAGTTCGAAGAGACAGATAAGTTTCTCATATGTTTGTAAACTTCTTGCTTTTGTTGTTGTTTCTTGAAAGCTAGCATCTTTTTCTTTTGTCTAGTGGTGATTTCAATATGTTGTTTAATTGGTTCTAACAAGTATTGTAAATCCAGGATCAAATCCTCATTAGAGAGTCTTAAATCCCATTTCAACAATTGTAACAGCTGTCTTTCCATCAAATTGATATCTTCTAAGGAGAATAAACCATCGGTATATTTAGCCCAGTGTTTGTTCAATGGAGTAGAGTCATTGTGGAATTTAGCACTAATGATTAAACAAGCTAAAAACAATCTATGGATTGTAGATGGCAAACCCTTTGCATCCTTTGGCAGGATACGTTTCAATTTATTCAAATAACATACAGCAGATAGTAAAGTTGGGGTGTAGACATTAGTGTATCTGACCAATTTGGTGATGAAAGTTCTTAGAGAAGGTAGACGACTCTTTTTTGGAGAACCTGGAGGACTTGGGTAAGCGGTATTATTTGGCATCACTTGCAAAGTGGCATGTGTCAAAAATTGGATCATGTCATCCGTGACAGGGGATTTCATCAAAATGTTCAAAGCTTTGTTGTATGTATCCATTGTAAAATATTTTATGAGTAAGTACTTGATTGATTGCTTGATGTATATTCTATGTTATTATGTAGAATTATATAAACATGTTACAAACGGACAAGACTTCCAACAAATCCTCAAACCTCATATCGTTAGTCCTCTTATATATATTCATCCCAACGACAAGAACAAGTAGTCCAGATTAATCCAATTAATTATACGTTAACAATTGCTCAAAAGGGTAATTACCAATGCAATACGTCTCGGTGATGCCTCTTGTCAACCTCTGATCCTCTTACCTGAAAGTGACGCCAATTGCCAAAATTTCAGCTTTGATTCTTTGCCCAAAGCGAAAAGATGAAATTTTGGCAATTGGCGATTTTGGGCTCCGCGCCGTGAGAAAAAGACAAAACACGAAAAAACAGCAGTTCTGGTCGAATTGCTGCGGGTGTTGCTCGGCGTGGGTGTCGGCCACCACACACGAAATGCATTGGGGCTTTTTCCCGTTTCTTTCCATAAGACGCGAATTGCCAGGCAGAGGGTTTCCATTTCCATTTCCGTTACCTAATTGGGGAATTTCCCTGTTTGGGACTGGGAAAGTGCGAAAGGTGCGTATATGGTAGTGCAATTATTCCCGATTAGGCAACCGGCTTGGGGATCTGAAAGTCCAGTGATAAGTAGCCTGACCGACTGGGATGCATCACTTGAACCCGTTGACTTGCCAAGAGTGGCGACTCGTTCAGTTGTTCGATGTGTAAATCAAGTTTTCGTCTATGCATGGATGGTGGTGATGCCCTTACAGTCTGTAATATGTCCGAGAACCATATCCACATTCCCAACGTGACTATGGTGAAAATAATATCAGTGATATTCCACCACGAAAACACTTGGTATTCCTCTTCCAGTAAAATATTGATTTCGTGAACAATGTCTCGGAATTGTTCAGGTGTGAAATAGAGACTTAACGGACTTGTAGAAGTAGTACCGAAGACCTGTCCGTCATCGTAGACTCCTCGTGCAATAAATGTATGTTGTGAAGGAGATTTACCGGTGCTGGCATTGTCGTCACCAACGATTGCAGCTGGTTCTAATCCGGGCAACAGCTCGCTGAAGTTGGGATACCGGACAGACTCTTCGAACCGCCGTGGGACTCTGACAATACGAGTCTCTTTGAACAATGGTGTGTTTTGGGGAGTATACACGTTCGGGAAATGCGTAATTATCAATGCTTCCGATTTATCATGTTCTTGAGGCAAGGCAGGATTGTTCATGTCGGCATAGTACGTCTCACTGAACTCATGATAGTTGAAAAACAACACTTTTGTCTCTTCGCTTGTGTGATCACTCATTGTCATATGTCTGGCATTAGTGATACTACTGACCTTGTACTATCTTGCCTCTCTATCTCTCTATAATGACCCTCTCATCATCATTTTCAGTTCAGTAATTTATTGTTTATTATGGTGAGAGCAGGGAGGGAAACTATTTCAAGCTCTGTGGAACTCCCCCGAAAGACGAAGAGAAAAATATTAAATAATGAATTTTTAAGAAACTTTTACTGTTTAACTTGCAAGAATAAGAAGAGAGAGAGACAGAGAGAAAGAAGATTGCTCTTTACTAATAGTGTACTCACAGACCCATCACATCACCTCTCGTTAATCCATACCATGTCTACCGTTGCTACGTTGTCTGTAAGTGAAAAGGAATTTACTAGTAAGTTTCTTACTTTGGCAACACTTAATGAACCCGTTTTACCATCAAACTACCAAAAACCGTTGAAAGATGTTAGTGCTTTAGGAGTTGCATTACCTGCATTGAAATATAGATATAACCCAAAGAGAGCCAAGAAGAACCTAGAAAACTCATCTTTGGTTAATGATCAAGCTAATGGTGAAGTGTCCTTAGTTTTGAAAAGTATTAGAAATCCAAAATTCGTATTGACTCAAACTTTCCAAACAAGTGATACCATTTTACAAATTAAAGAATTCTTATTAAATGAAAAGAAAGTAGAACAATTAGGTCAATTGAAACTGTTATTGAAAGGGAAAGTTCTTCATGATAATATCCTTCTATTGGAACTTGACAGTTCAAGTGACATTGTAATAAATGTGATCATTTCTGCGCCTAAACCAATCACAGAGACAACTCTAGATAACGGAGATAATGAACCTGTACAAGAATCCATTGCAGACTTAGAAAATGTAACTTTACCTTGGAACGATATAGAAACTTTATTAAATTCTAAGCTCAACAACCCTGAAGAAGTCAATTTTGCCATGGATAGATTAAAGAAAGGTTGGAATTTGGCAAAATAGCTTTAGTATATATGCTTATGTATTCGATTATAAATTATTATTAATGATTCATTTTCCTTAATTATCATTTGTTTGCCTCATCTTCCTTACTCGTTCTTTGATACTATTATTCCAATTTATACTATTTAATCCACCAACATTAAACCCGTTAATCTCAGATGACATGGTCTCATTCACCAGATCATTACTCAACGAATATTCTTGACTATAACCATTTAACTTCGGAGAGGACTCGGAATTAATCGGAAAAGATCTCTCAAGAATAGTCTCATCAAAGTGTTTTAATTTATTTCTCTGAACTGAAACATATTTCCTTCTCAAATCAATCTCATCCTGTGTTAATTGATTTAAGCTAAACTTCTTCTTAAATAAAATCTTATCGAATAATAAATTTGCATCGATTAACTTTCTGGGGAACGTTTGGATCACTTGAAACATCAATATATCATAATCATCTTGATTCATTTGAAATTCTTTAGGTCGTTTATTATTAACTTGGGATATCGAGTCTGTGGAGCCCTGAGTAGCATACGATATCGTATTTAAAAAAAATTTCTTCGTACTATTATTTATACTATCCTTTAATAATTCGTCTTCGCATAATTTTAAAATAGCTAATGATGATTTAAATAAGAAATGTGATTTCTCATAGAACATACAATCCCATATTCTAAGTGTGGTTTCAATTGGAACAGAACCGATGAAACAGCTCATAAACCAACTTGCTGTGGTTAATGTAATAGGAGGCAATTTAAACAAATACTCTTCCTTATGGAAATAATTTTGGATAGTGGTTTTATTATTTTCAGGATTCATTAAATTATCCTGATGATTACTTGTAATATATGACAGTTCAATTTGTTCCCACAATTCAGGTAAATATTCTTTAATGCAAAGGATTAATACACCTTGATCGACATTAACACCTTCAAGGTTTAAAGAGTGAACTCCAGGTAGATATTTTTTTGTAATTATTACCAACATCCAAAACACTTTTTCTTCATCCAAAAATAATAGTAATAATCCTGCAATGAAATTCATAGATTGACAATATCCAATTGAAGGATCATAAATTGTAAATGCAACAAGGACTCGTCTTAATGATTGAATCATTACAGGCTCCTCTTTTTGGAATCCTTCCTTATGAAAATGTATATTATCTGGGAATGTTCTCCACAGATCTCTTTCAATTATATCAAAGTCATCATTATTATTCTTATTTTTCTTACTAATTTTCTCCACTTTTGTTGTCTTCAATACTAATTTATCATATAAACCTTTATTTTTTTGTAACATTTCTTCTCCTCTAGCAAAATGCCACCATGCATTACCCCTCCATTCAGCAGGTATACCTTTCCTTATATATCTTTTAAGTTTTTCACAATTCGATGGGAAATTCAATGGGTTATCGTTATTCAATGGTAACCCACATTTACTCAAATATGTCTCCCATTTTTTCTTCCTCTTCAGACAATATTTAGAATATTCCCCCCACCATTGATCATATTCTTCTTCAGTTATATAATTGTTTTGTTTTCTAAAACCATATCTATCAAAGTGAGCAGGATCGTTTCTATCCAATTCTGATTGTCTTTGAATAGTAGAAGGAGACCCAGGCCCAGTACTAGCAGTATCAGCCCTAGCTCGAGACGGAGTGGTTGCACTATGTGTATCTTGATCATCCAATGATCTATATATGTCTATAATTTGTGTACTCTCAGAATAACTGTCAAATGTATTGCGCTTATTTGGCGTTAGGACACTACCCAGCGGTTCGTCTTCATTTATTTTGCTCATACCACTAATATTTCTTACAGGGGTCGAGGAGAGTCCCTTGAATTTCTGCATGTCTGGCATAGACTTGTTTCTCGGTATGTCATCACACTCAATTTGTACCAGTTTCGATTTATCATTGGATTTTGTTCTTGACTTGATATCCTGCATCTATATTCAGCGAAAATCGTATCACAGTTTTGTAATTTTGTACTTGCAGAGTCTTTTCAACAATTCTTATTAAAGCAGAGTAGATAACTGACCTTCCTTATACTTCCCTCAATACTTTTAAGCCTACTTCTCTTCATTATTTAAAAATGTGTCTTTGTCTTTGTCTTTCATCAGATTAGTTGATGCCTTTTATTTTTTTGAATATTCCCTTTACTGCCTTTTGGAGAATATAAGGACTTCGATAAGGGAAACCATCAAATAAACGAAGGCGATCAGATGTGATCTAATAGTAGACTATTGGTAATGCTTCCTGCACTTATTTGATTTCAAAGATTTATAACCCATAAAGGTTTTATTTTTATCATTCATTCCCCCCATTGAAATATCTTATGGGACTCATGCGATGATTTACACTGTTGGTGCTGCGAGTGCATACACCATTACTAGATACATCTTTGGAAGATCTGCAATTATTCGTGAATTCCAGATATCTTCATCATTGTTATATAGTGATACTAATGTTGCCAAGGAATGGGTTGACAAATTGACAGTAGAAGCTCTACCGACCCGGTTTTTTTCGATCAGATACGATCGAGCTAGTGGTCCAGGTGGACAAAATGTCAATAAGGTGAATACTAAATGTACTTTGACATTACCTAACTTCTCGAAATGTTCTTTATTTCCTTTGGATGTTAGAGAACAAATGATAGATAAGAAGGTAAGGATTTACTCTCACGTGAATGACACTATTGTGTTACAAAGTGACGAAACAAGATCCAGAGAAAACAATAGACTGTTGTGTTTCAAAAAATTGATATCTTTTATTAGAGAGACATGTTATTTTCCGAATGACCCTACTATTGATGATGTTAGGAAATGGGATAATATAAGGAAGAAATCGAAAGAATCGAGATTAAAAGAAAAGAAGTTCAATGGTGAGAAGAAAAAAAATAGAAAACTACTATATTGAAATAGATTATGACCATACAATAATACATGCACGTATTGAAATTTTAGTCTATATAGTGAAAAATATAAATACATACTATTATATATTCAAGAGTAATTGAAGTTACAAATAAATTATTTTATTTATGCAATGCTTCAATGAAGAAGCAACAAGATTCTAAATATTACGAAGCTGAATCAATAAATCAAAAAATGATTCTCCTTCCTTTTTTTAAATAGAGAGAATCGCCATCTATCAACTGTCAAGAGGAATATATCCATCATCACTTTCCTCAACTTGTCTTTTCTTAGACTTTTTAGACTTTTTATCCTTTCTTTTTTGTTTCTTCTTTACAGGTCCTGAGACACCTGTATTCTCATCATTATTCTCATTCTTTTTCTTCTTCCCTTTACTTTTCTTCTTTCTGTTTCTATCAAGGGGAGCTGCAACATCGTAGTCATCTTCCATTTCATCTCTACTACGTTTGTTGTGAAATTCTTCATTTTCAATGATGGCCTTATTAACAACCAATTTTCTTTCATCTTTAAAGTTCCTTTGTTTACCTCTATACTTTATTACACTACCCAAAATACTTTTCCCTGAACGACCCTTAAAACTTACCTCATGCAATTCAAAGCATTGATTTGTTAACATATCAAATGTACCAGCAAATGCCTTTTTAATATCACGAATATTGAACGAACCTCTACTAATGTTATTCGTCGAGTCCCCAGGGTCTTGAATAGCTAAACTAAATGAATTTCTAATTGGGTAAAGATCCTTCCATAAATATTTTGGTAAATAACTAGGCTCTCCATTTAAGACACTAATAGCAACATCGTCATAACCAAAATTCTTACCGTATAGTTCAAAAAAATCAATCAATAAGACACCTAAATTATCCTTGGCAAATATTTCCTTTGTTACTATTCTAGGATGCATATGCAAAAATGAAAACACAAGACAAATGATACTAAAACCACCTAACCCACCTGTATGTACATTATTCAACTTTCTTGCATGTAGGAATTGTTTTACAATAAGTACTAATTCTCTTAAACCAGGTGTACTATCTAGCCAACTCCTAATTAGCTTTGCTGCATCAACACCGTTTGTTCTTTCAAATGATATATCAATATGTATTCTTGATTCTGGCTCAACAAATTTAATAATCGGAACTCTTGCTTTCGAAATGACCTCTATGTCAATAGCTAAACCATCTTTACTTAAATGGTTTGCTAATTGGTATAATGCGTTTCCATTGTCTTTATTACCACCTTTACTATTAATCACACAATCGATATCTGAGCCCGGCAAATATAAATCGGTAGCATAAGAACCAAATACATGCAAATCAGCATCTGGCCATAAAGCCTTGACGCTACTCCGTATCTTCCCAATAGTAATATTACGAGATTCAATCTCTATTTTGCTTGGAGATATATAAGATACGAAATCTTTTATCTCTAACGTAAGCCAATCCGCAACCTCTTTTTGTTTGGAATGATCGTGGTTGACAATCCATGGAAAATCTGTCATAATGGCTTCGCCTTCTTCAGGTTCCTGATTATCATCTGTGGTAATCTTTGGTTTCTCTACTTCATCTTCACCTTCAGACTCACTAGCAGAAAATGCAATAAAATCATTATTTTCAGTTAATTCATTATTTTCATTTGATACTTTCTCTACTGCCGTTTCAGAATCCGCTTCCTTAGCTTCAGACATATTTGAAGTTGTGAGTTTAATTTCTGGAACTTTAGATACTGGTATCGGTTGCTCCAATTCTAAAGACTCAATATTTGCCTGAAGAGGAGATGTATTTTTATATCCGGCACTAGATACCGTAGATGGATGAGATATTGGAACTGGTACTGGAGTATTAGATTCAGTAGGATTATCGTAGTGTCCATCGTAATCGTCATATGCTTCAGCTTCTTCCAGTGCTTCAGCCTTATTTTCTGCCTCAATTTCAGCTGCAGTAGGAACAAGGTTAACATTAGTCTTTTCATCATCGCTGTCTGATAGTGGTACAAAATCGTTTTCATTGTCAATCTCGTTAATTCTTAGCTCCTGTTGGGGAGGTATTGTGGTTTTCGTTTCCACATCATCACTACCGTTCGTCGCCGACATATCTTTAACGTATTATATGTAGAAGAAAAGAATTAATCGCTAACAACGTCTATATCTAATCTAGAACGTAATGTAATGCGTAAAAACCCTTTTAATATTGCCTTTGTATTCGTTATCCATAAATGTTCATTCAAGTCATTCACTACTTGTCTCGTTGTTTTTATTAGTCGAAAATTTTTCGTTTTCAGATGTTGAAAGTTCAATGCTCTTTAAAAAAAATAAGCCTGAGTAAGCAACAACAAACAGCCTACAAAAAGATGTAGTAAATAAAGAAGTGTTGGGAATATTATGAGAATTAGTATATGTATATCTATATGTATCTATCACTAAGGTGTACCTTGATCCCCCATGAGGTGTGGAGAAGAAAATACGGGAACTTATGTATCGATTATTTGAGAATATCTGGGATATTGGTTGTTTGAGAAAGCCATCCTATCGGATGTTTGGCTTTTTTGGCTTCATCTACGTACCTAGCATTCTCCAATATATCAATTATGTACTCCAAGGTATATCCTCTTGCCAACCCAATCTCTATAGCTTTCCATAATGGTTTACGTCTGGAGTACCGTTTCCCTGTAGCGGAGTCTCGTCTCCAAGTTGCTTGATATATTGTTTCCATTTCTTTAATGGACGGTTGTCCCTGTATACCACTAGTATATTCTTTCCAGACATCCAAAACCGAATGAGGAGATTTAAGAAACTTGAAAGGTTCATTTCTGTTGGGGATATACTTTGCTCTCTTGGTAGCAGGTCCAAAATCTGGGGCCCCAGTAGAACTGGCAGTTACACCTTGTAATATGACCAGTTGATCGCTTGTTGTATTTAAAGCTTCATCAGATGCGATATGATGGAATGTACCTGGCGCAGGTTTGTAGACTTCCCCTAAAGGATTGACGTTTGGTTTATCTATTAAATCCTTCGGATCTGTAATTATTGCTGAAGCTGGTTTAAATGGTTCGTTCTCACCACTGTCATCGTGTCGACGTTTATGATCGAATACGCTTTTTTGCAAAGGTAATACAATACTAGAATCATCAACCCTATGATTCTCGTCGATTAAGTCATTAAACATATCATCAGTTGGGTTAGTAGCCGTCTCATGAGTAGGTGGGTTTACTACTAATTGAGAGATACTTGTTCTGCTTGAGCTATTAGATGGTAACGAAGTCACTTTTCCTGCTTTTGTGTTTGTAGTGGACCCCCCATGATGAATATTCAAAGAATTTGTCAATTTGTTTCTTAGATGCTCTGCATGATGAGCTTGATCGTTCACCAGGATTCCAATTACGTTATTCAATTCAGTGATTTGTTTCTGTTGAGAATGGATCAATTTATCATATTTTTCAAAATGCTTGTCTAGTCTACTACTGAAAGCATGGAAAAGGTCCTCGAAGAGCACGATACGTCTTTCTATCTCTTCCACCCGTTCATTCAATGGCTTTCCAGAAGTCTCTGAATGATCCATCTTGAAGTAAAGATCTACCGATGAACCAACTACCGGTATATGTGTACGTCTTGTCTCGAAAGGAACAGCTGTCAAAAAGCAAACCACAACTAAGAAGCACGCGACTCTTCCAGAGGAGTACTTTACTTGTACAACAGTCAGTTGATGCTACTTCACGAATCCATCCCGTCGTCTCTATCTGTGTATGCATCTGTATGTCTTCAGATACGTTGGTCGAAGTTGTGCGTATCTCAAACTAATTAGACAAACAATAAATTTCTCAAGAGATTCTGTTTTTTCTATTCTCTAATAGGTCCATGTATTGTTAATGACAATTAAACAATAGAACAAAGAAAGAACAGAAAAGGGTTTCTATAAACGTGTATGAGTGGGATATATATTATGGGGGGTGGGGTGATGTTAGTCTATTATATAATTATGTTGTTATGTATAGAGGGAGAGTGAGAGAGGGAAAGAGATAACACAATGCAAAAGAAAGATAGCAAAAATATATATTAGTATACCTTAAGTACGCTTGCAATGTCTCATAGTCTCCTGAGGTAGCCCCTCTTACTTCTTACGAATAGGAGAGGGGATGGAGTATGTGATCTTCGATTATTTTACAAAAGCCGGACTCTCTTTATAGTTCTTCCTCAGCATGCTTCAACATGTAAATTGAATGTGAATGTATATTTTCTTATGAAATGTATTGATGACAGAAAATGGAAAAAAGGGTTAATTGCCATCTTACAATAAAGCAACAGCTAGAGCACCAAGCAAAGCACCAACACCGTAAGTGGTGGCGGCAGCACCAGCTTCATGTTCTAGAACGCTGTGAGATGTGCTGTTGACAGAGACAGAAGAGTAGAAACTGGAAGTTGTGCTGTTAGCAGCGGTCTTGACAGCTAGAGTAGTGGTTGTGTGTGGAGTAGAAGTAGTCTTGACGGTGGAGACAGCAGATTTGGTGACTTCTGGGGTGGTGGTGACATCGACGTAAGTGATATCGTCAGAAGAAGAAGCAGCGGAAGCGACAGCGACGGTTAGAGCAATGGAAGCGACAGTAGAGAATTGCATTGTTTATATGTATGTGAGTGAGTGAGTGAGTGTAATGTGTTTGATAATTTACTGGGGAGCTGTATATTATAACTAAGTTAAAATTAAAAAGGAAAGAAAGGATATAAAACTGTATACTGATAACGTTTGAAAATAATCAAATATACCGCCAGTATATATACCAAAATAAGAGCGAGAATAATTTTAGTTGACGAGCAGCATCATGTTAAAATCGGATTAACAAATTCGTCTTTAAGGTTACTCTAGTGGTTCTTTAATGCTAGTTCCAAATAGTGATATCCCTGAAACGTTCTGTATAGATCAAATCAAGCACTATATTATTCCTAATTGGGACACAGATATATGATCTGACGCCAAATACACAACCACATAAGAATATCGCCCTCCCCACCACACTAATTAAATAATCATCCTGCTAATACATTGATATTATTTTTTCGTGTATTACACACTTGCTATATTCAAAACAATACCCAAAAAACCAACATTACCACGGTGCCAGAACACAATACATTGATTCAATTATCTACATCGACCCATCCCAGACAGAGCACTAAAACCAACATCGAGCTAGTCATCATCACCATCATCAGCACCGTCTGCTCTTCCATTTACCGTCGCCAAAAACGAACGAAATTTCGCGACGCGCAGCGAGTGGAAAGCAAAGCAAAAGGTTTTTCGTGTCGCGCGCAGTTCGCAATTCGCGCGGTGGAAAGAACCTGAAACGATTCGATTCGGTGGATGATAATGATATGACCATCGGTATTTCGTGTTTGCCTCATGTAGGTATCCGTTGCTGGGAGTCTGCTTTCTTTTCGAGTTTGTCGATGTTCTTTTCTGCCATGCCAACGAGTTTCATGAATTGTTCGTGCAATCTGGCCTGATGTCCTTGAGCAGATGTATTCTTAAGCTCTTGGTGAGATGCCTCTGGTACGTCTGGTGCAATCGCAGTCCTCCCGGTGGAAGGAAGGTGTGTATGCTCCATACGGGTTTGTTTCAACTGGTCAAAGAACTCTGCGACCTCGATTCTTTCTTTAAAATGAATAGACTCAACAGAATTCACAGCAACGTCATTAGCAAATTCATAACTCTTCGACTCGTCCATCCCTTGCAAAGATGGTTGATAATGAGAACCTACGGTCAAAGGAACCTTGTATTCATCCCCGAAATAAACGAGATCATTGAGGAAATCAATCTTGTAGTATACAGCAGCCTCTCCTCTCATAATCGAGGTCATTAATAATGTCAATAGTTCATCTCTTGCCATTGGTGCATTCTTATCATATGTCAATTGTTCACAAATATCCTTAATAGATAAACAATCATAGTTTGGTGCAACTTTGGTCCAGAGTTTCGTAGATTGTATTAAGAGTAAGATCTTCTTGATGAAATAACCTAGTGTGACTTGTAATTGACCTAATTGATTAATACTATCATAGAAGGCATCTACATCACAATTCATCCAATCTTGATACATTTCTTTCAATATCTGAACAAAGGGGGTGTCTTCCACAATTCGAATTTCTTCAAACGTAAATGGATCAACAACGGGTGTGTCCTTAAATGTAGATGTATCATAATCAGTCTTACCTTCTTTCACCAAAACCATACTTGACATAACAATGAATGCAATCAATAATTTATGATAGTCCTGTAAATCAGGTTGCGAAGTAGAAGAAGCAAGTCTTCCGTAGCCGATTTCTTCAAATCTAATTAATGCTTTTCTAAACACATTCTTAGTGTCCCTGGTCCCTTCTAAGAAACCATCCAGTTTACTTTCCCCTGGACCATATTCAGATGATTCCACATCGTCTAGTTCACTTCGTGGCATGTATATGATCCCTCTACCTGTATGGACGATTATGCTAAGCTCCGGGTCATGCTTCAATGTCGCCGATTGAGTAACAAGGTCATTGAGCTTCCAGATGTTGGCTTGAGCACCCTCACGATAATCGGCAGAAGATGACCCACCTTTACGAATGAACTGGTAAATACTTGCCTCAACTTTGATTCGCAATGCATTGACCAATAATTCAGGCATAATACCTGGCCTATTGATAGATAATAAATTAGTAGTATGATCCAATATTGTTTGCAAAGATGTCAGGGTCTTTTGAGGAACGTCACTATCTTCCACGATTGCCTTAACCACAGTTAAATAATGTATTTTATACTTGTATAAGAAGACTATGCTACCAATCCAATTCGGAGTGGATTCAAAACGTAATAAATTTTCCAATTCTGAAAGTAAACAAGAATAAAATTCAACAGATTTTTTTAAAACTTCCTTTCTCTCAGTTGTTAAATTAAATAATAAACCACATTTTGATGAAAATTCTTTACCAATTACTAAATCATCTATAATTCCAATGATTCTAGGCACTTCATCGGCATGGATTAAATCCTTAGACATAAAAAATACAAGCACACTCTCAGATAAAGCAGCTCCAATATCCTTTGCGGAAGGATATGCTGTACAGGATTTAAGTTCCTGAATCCATGATTCCAGTATCTTCATCTGTACCTGAAAGATTGTTCTGGATGCAAGTGCTGCATCTCTTGGGAATTCAGAAAGCTTCTCACGGGCCAATACAAAATTATTTGCTTCGAATAATACATCCACTGTTTCCATCAGTTGGTTATACCGCTCGTCTAAAGACAATTCAGGCTTATTCTGTTGAGGATCATTTCTTCCGGTGGTATCAGCATTATTGTCAATTTCGTTGTCACTCTCGAACTCCATATCATCACCACCATTCATAGCATCATCGTCTGAGTACATGAAATCATCGTAGTTACCGCTGTCCTCTGTGTCACTCCCAATGAACATCGTTCAATGATTCGGTAGTGCTAAAATGCGATTTTATAGTATTGAAACTTTTCAATACTGGGTTTCCCACTCGAATCTTGGATTAATCTAACTTCAATTCTAACCATATACCAATATCAAGAACATGAAGATGCACGTACACATACTTTTCATTACGGGCTTACTGCACTGGTGAGTTGCTTCTCTTCTCCTTTTAAGTGTATAATGGTTTGCTCTTCTCATCTGAAATTCTTTCCCTTGACTGGTCAAATCCACATTTCGCTATCAATTTTGTCTTTACGGGCGGCGGGGCAAATTGATTGAAATGACTCTAATTCAATGGACAAGATAAGATGGAGATGAGTTAGCGATTAGGTCCCTTTGGTCCCTGTCAGAAGGGAGTTTGTCCCAATTCCTATTTATTTGAAATGGTTCTTGAATAATTAATTTAATTGGATACTTTCTACAACTATACAAATATATATTTGTAACATCTGGAAATAATAAACAAATAATTAATTTAAATAGCATAATATCGATAAGATGTTACCTATGAATTTCCTCTCGAGGCCAGCTAATGTCTTCTTCCGCAAGGGCCATGGTTACAAGAAGGATGCCGCTCCTATGACTCCCATCCCTTCAATTGTGGGGTTGAATGATGGTACTATGCATTCCGAGTTCGAGATGGAATCCTTAAACCAGTTTCTTAATCAAACTTCGGGGTTCACAGCAGAGACAACAACTGTCGAACTTGCTGGTCTTAATGGTAAGAAAAGTGAGCTTCCAAACGATTTGGATTTTAACACTACTACAAAAACTATTGAACCAGAACTCATCACCGATAATGAGACTTCTTCCATGTTTGAGGACGAAAACGGTAGAACTTACCCAGATGGTGGGGTTCAAGCTTGGCTGGTTGTTTTTGGATCATTTGTAGGATTAATCCCAGTGTTTGGTATGCTAAACTCTCTAGGTGCTATTGAATCGTATGTCTCGAAACATCAATTGGCAGGCGTTGCTCAATCTACAATTTCATGGATCTTCTCTTTGTATTTAGTCATCACGTTCTTAAGTTGTGTTTTGACAGGTGGTTATTTCGACAGAAATGGCTCTTTCAAACCAATGTGTTTTGGAATATTATTTTACGAGGCAGGTTTAATTGCTTTGGCGGATTGTCAAGAAATGTACCAATTTATTCTAGCATTTTCTGTTGTTTGTGGAATAGGTAGTGGATTTCTAATGACTCCCTTAGTGAGCGTCATTGCTACTTGGTTCTACAGAAAGAGGGGTGTTGCTACAAGTGTTGCTACAATGGGTGGATCTATTGGTGGGATGATCATTGCTCCAATTTTAAGAAAACTTTACGTGGAGGTCGGGTTCAAGTGGGCTCTCAGAATCTTTGCCTTAATTTGTGCTGCTTGTTTATTAATTTCAGTGTGCTTGGTAAAAGTATGGGATCAACCAACAGCTATCCCCTTTACCTCAAGATGGGAGGAATTGAAATGGTATTTCAGTTCCTCCTTTAATTGGAGATATTTCCTAGAGGGTCCATTTTTATTTGCTGCATTAGGTGCGGCACTAGCTGAAAGTGCTTTGACTGCATTGGCCACCTATGTCTCTTCTTATTCGTTAACAGTTGGGAATTCAGAATCAACATCATATAATTTAATCACAGTGACAAATGCCGCAGGCATGCTAGGACGTTACATCCCAGGATATGTCGCAGATAAGTACCTCGGTGGATTTAACGTCACTATTATCACCGTCTCAATGGCTGTTCTAGTAAACTTCGTAATATGGCTTCCATTTGGCACCCATTTAAATGCTTTATGGACATACGCTGCACTTTATGGGTTTTCTACTGGATCTATTTTATCATTAACACCAGTATGCGTTGGTCAAATATCTAGGACAGACGATTTTGGAAAGAGATACTCAACAGTATATATGTTGGAGGCACTATTAACTATCCCAGTCTTGCCTATTGGTGGTGCTATCATCGGTAAAGGTTCTCTAACTGATTACAACAATTTTATTATATTCAATTCTCTAGTGATGCTTTTTGGAGCTATTTGTTACTTTGTTTCGAGATGGTTTTCTGTGGGGTTCAAACTAGTTAAGTACTGATATGCACTTCCCCTGGGAGATTCTCTTTTTTATATTAACCATACGTAAAGGCTAAAATACATAAATAAATATCCATCCATTAGGGAATCTTATGTTCGCTATCTGTTTCTGTTATCTGACGTGACTCATATGACTGATAACGTTATATCTGAAAATGAGATCTTTATCCGCGATGAGCCTTGAGGCTCAGATATAAAAATAGTTATATAAGAATTATTTTTCAGTTTCGAAATAAATCACAGCTTCAAACAACAGTGGTTCAAACTAATAACGATGACATTACATCCAACAAACTAATAGGATATGCTACCTTGGAATTATTTAAGCAAACCGGCGAAGATATTCACCCCAAAGGATCACACCGAAAAGCCTAAAGGACCAGCAATCGAGGGCGATACGTCAAGACATAAGGTTCCTCAGAGCTCAGAAATAGAGTTACATTCACTTCAAAACACAGTAGATGAATCACCTTTTCAAGTAACTGGGTTTTCCTTTCAAGATACATCTCCAGATGAACCTGCTAGTGTTCTGAAAAAAGGTGACTTAGGGAAAGAAAGACCAAATCAGGAGAATACTGAGGTTTTCGAAACTTCTGATATCGCTGATGAGGACGAAAATGGCGGGAAATATGTCGATGAGAACGGGAGAGTTTACCCAGATGGAGGACGTGAAGCTTGGTTAGTTGTCTTTGGATCCTTTATGGGTCTGATCCCAGGCTTTGGTATAGTAAATTCTTTGGGTGCGATTGAATCATATGTCTCTAAGAATCAATTGGCAAACGTATCACAATCAACCATTTCATGGATTTTTTCTCTTTTTTTAGTAATTAGTTCCTTGAGTTGTGTCTTGACTGGAGGTTACTTCGATCGGAACGGCGCTACGAGGCCTATGCTGATTGGTATCGTATTTTATACTGCCGGTTTAGTCGCTTTGGCTGACTGTCAAGAAGTTTATCAATTTATTCTTGCTTTTTCTGTCCTAGCTGGTATAGGTACTGGGGCACTTATGACTCCATTAGTGAGTGTTATTACAACATGGTTTTATAGAAAGAGGGGTATTGCTAGCAGTATAGCCACAATGGGTGGGTCTATCGGTGGTATTTTAATTGCACCTGTACTAAGGAAACTTTATGTTGAGGTTGGATTTAAATGGGCTATTAGAATATTTGCATTAATATGTTTTGTTTGCCTTGTAGTTTCATTTTTCTTAGTTAAGGAATTTGACAAAGAGATACCAGTACCATTTGCCACTAAGATGGATGAACTCAAATGGTATTTCAGTTCTTCAATCAATTGGAGATATTTTTTGGAGAAGAGGTTTCTCTTTGCTGCATTAGGTGCAGCTTTAGTCGAAAGTGCATTAACTGCATTAGCTACGTATGTTGCGTCATATTCTTTAGCAGCAGGCAACTCTGAATCAACTTCCTATAATTTAATTATGGTAACCAATGCAGCAGGAATGTTTGGTAGATACATTCCAGGCTACATAGCAGATAAATACCTAGGTGGATTCAATGTTAGCATCATAACCATATCTATGGCTGTCTTGGTCAATTTTATAATATGGTTACCCTTTGGTACTCATATTGAGGCATTATGGGTTTACGTTATTATTTATGGGTTTTCAACTGGGTCAATATTTTCTTTAACACCTGTCTGTATTGGACAAATATCTAGAACAGAAGATTTTGGTAAAAGATTTTCAACAGTTTATTTCTTTGAAGCTATTATCACTATTCCTGTATTACCTATTGGTGGTGCTATCATTGGAGATGGCTCAATTTCAAATTATAATAAATTTATTGTATTCAATTCAGTGATTATGGGTGTAGGCGTTGGTTGTTACATCATCTCTAGATATCTTTCAGTTGGAATGAAGATTGTTAAATATTGAAACAGTTCGAATACTTTAAATGGCTCTTTGCATTTTAGACATGGTATTTGGTTATGGTATTATTGTATATAAGCTGCATATGTACTTGTAAAAAAAGGGAACAACCCACCTAAAATATATATAGAGAACTAATATATATACACGTATTCAAAATCACCTTTAATAGAGGTTTAAGCAAAATTTCTGTTTATTATTCGTAATTTCATCTTCACACCAAAGTTATTATCGCAATACTAAATTAAATTACATGGTATCATTACCAAAATATTCAAGCTCACATCAGTAAAATTAGAATTAAAAATTTAAAACATCCAGACAGTTTTCAAGTTTTCCAACAAAAGAAGAATTGTTAGTAAAATAATAATATCTCAACCCTTTATCATTCCTCAAGATTCTTTCAAAATATTTCCATCGTACGCAATATCCCCACAAGTATCCCACATATTTTTGTTTTATCACTAAAATAATATTCGTTTTACCAGTATATAAAATCTTATTCTTGCTAAACTCACCTAAGAAAATACATATTAAAAGGATTAAAAATTTACCCCAGAAGTCAAATAAGCATCAGTAATAAAGATAAAATCACGAAATAATAAAACCGATCAGAAAAAAAAATGCTTTCAATTATTAGTTGTATCCTATACCATCCGTTCTCTCATTAATTATTATCTATGGAAAAATTATAATATTAATAATAGTAAAATCTATCACAATACCTACCATGTCTCAGAAGAGAAAATGCATTGCTGCACACTCTAACAAAATGTTAGAATAGTGTCGGGCTCTCAAAGTGATATATTAATATACTTGCATACCGACTAAAAACTCTCCTTAATATTCATTAAATTCTATTTTTATATTTCTATGGACGTGTCGTTATAAATAAATTTCCGACATCTTTCTATTTATAATGTTACCACGATGATATATCTCAACATCTATAAAATATATTATAACGTAAAATAATGATAAAAGAACTGAGGAATATAGATCAAAGAGAGTTGTACTTCTTGTCAAAGGAAGAAATGGTTTTGTCCCTCCTATTTATACTTTTCAAGAATAAGGAGTTTTTTAAGGGTACGGCTGTCTACACGTGTGCGGCACTAACCCTAATTTTGGCGATGGGTTTTCTAAAATCCCTCAGATCGAACACACCATACTATATAAACATATAAGAATAACAGTTATTAAAGAATTGCGTAATATTTCAAGGAACTCCACTTCATTAATAGATTGTGAGAACTTAGAATTTAAACGGCGATCTATAATCGATGTAAAACTCTGTAGTTTATTAGGTTGCTTTATGGTCCTCTTGGCCTAGTTCGTTGATTACAGAAACCGGTTTAAATTTATTGATTTCCTTCCAGAGTTAACAGATGTTACATGTACACTCAAAAAGTAATGTATCAGAACTGGGAAAAAATTATGGTATGATGAGGAAGAAAACGATCAGCAAAAGGTTGGAACTTTTCGATAGACTTCTCTAACTTTACAGGAACTTTATTGAAAACTTAAGTTTTTATAATATCTGTGTTTCCTTTCATAATATAATTGTTTTACGAACTATAGGATTTTGTATTGTCAACAACATCTGCAACCTCTTCAATTTTCTTTCAACCATTCTTACTTTAATTTTCATGGAGTATAATACATCGTGGCGTGTTTCCTCATACATACCCTTGCAGTACATTTAAAAAGGGTTTAATAAAAAACCTATGGCCATATATAACTGGAGCTTTTCTTAATGTCATCATCAGCAACACCAATTATGCTCATATTCAATTTCGGATTCATCGACAGTAACTCCATAATAACATTTATAAATATCTTCAATTAACGTACAGTGCGATCAGTATGAAGAATAAAAGATTTAAAATTAAGATCTTAATAAAATAGAGTGAATGCATCAATTAAATTTTGACCCATCATTTGTACAACAATTGGTCACGACATTATTCATCTTCATATATAAATAAACATCATTCAGAATTTTAGTAAGACTGGTGTATTCGTTCTAACCATTTTTCAGGATGTGCATCGTCAAGGTTGAAAGGAGAGTAGTCACCATGAGTCACTGTAACAACTTACTCTTCGAAGCTGTTTCTCGATAAATCAGACTACAGTATACTATTAAGTATATCATCATTTGAAACTCTAGTAACCTTAACTAAATGTTCACATATATAATCACTTGCCTTGTTATGGGTTTTCTTTCAGAATGGTAGAAAAATAGGATTATTTTCTTGGCATGCAATCGACCCAATTAGATTGAAATATTCCATTTCTAAACAAAAAATATACCAGATTATAATCCATTTAGAGAACCGTACTCTCTCATATAATCATTCACATAATGTGGAATACAATCCGGGACATCAGATGGCAATTCGACTAATATACAAATAACTTCCTTATCTTGTTGCTCAACAGTTCTCCCATTTAAATAACCAATTCCAATAAGTCCAACTTTACAATAGGCATATCGTTAACACATATTGCGACAGTATATGTGATTAAGATTCTATCATGTGGAAAAGATGTAACCAAATTGCAAGTAAATAAATTTATGAATCCTCAATTTTACGAAAATTATAGATGTTCAATTATGATACTTATTAAGATATATCAAGTATGGAATAGTAAAGAAATATTGCACAGCGTACCCAACAATTAGAGTCAACTAACTAATTAAACAAAATAATATAAACTTAGAAAGTTTTATTAAAAGAAAATATGGGCAATATACACTTTAGCTATTATTACATTGTTCGTTCAACATATAATTCGAAAGTCCGACCCATTACTTTACCTTGAAATGATTCAAAATTCGAAGACCTGGCTAGATACAAAACGTTTATTACTGATACTTTAAGCATCATTTTCTTCCATAAGCACATGGTTATCAAATTCATGTAAAAAGAAAAGATAATCTAATTCGTGTACGGTTCATTATTTAATAAATGTACAAATGCATAAATGTGTAAATGTGACGATAAATGACCCGATATCAAGTTAGGGCTTTTGTAGGGTTTATAAATTAGTGTTGAAACCCTATATTATTATTTAGGGTTTAATGACCAGTCTAATGAGGCCTAAATCATTGGACTGTTCCAAAACGTTGGCAGTGGTGTCCAGGTGCATATTCGTTTTTTTAAAAAAAAATGGCAAATAAAAGTGAAAATTCCATAAAAATTTCCTTTTTCGGAAAGATGCAAAAAAACTAATAAACCATTTGAACTTTTTCAGTGAAAGTTTTCAGCCCGCTCGTACATCACGATTAACTATCGATACCAACTTTCTCTCATGTATTGGTCTTTCTGTTCAGAGGTCCTCGAATTCTAACCAAGAACCGTCTTCCCTCTCTGCTCACCATTTATTCTAATTTGATGAGTTAATGTATATATCAAAAGTAAGATTGATATAGTGTATATCAGTTTCTCTTACTTAAAACGTACATTATTTAAACTTGTTCCTTATTTTATAAACAGGTGCAACAAAACTAAGCAAAAATGGGTATCGATCACACTTCCAAGCAACACGAGAGATCCGGTCACAGAACCGCTCCAAAGTCTGACAACGTCTACTTAAAGCAATTGGTTAAGCTATATTCTTTCCTAGCCAGAAGAACCGATGCTCCATTCAACAAGGTTGTCCTAAAGTCTTTGTTCCTATCCAAGATCAACAGACCACCTGTGTCTATTTCTAGAATTGCTAGAGCTCTAAAGCAAGACGGTGCTTCCGCTAAGACCATCGTTGTTGTCGGTACTGTCACTGACGACGCCAGAGTCTTCGAACTACCAAAGACTACTGTTGCTGCTCTAAGATTCACCGCTGGTGCCAGAGCTAGAATCACCAAGGCTGGTGGTGAATGTATCACTCTAGATCAACTTGCTGTCAGAGCTCCAAAGGGTCAAAACACTTTGATTCTAAGAGGTCCAAGAAACTCCAGAGAAGCTGTTAGACACTTCGGTATGGGTCCACACAAGAACAAGGCTCCAAGAATCCTATCCAAGGGTAGAAAGTTCGAAAGAGCTAGAGGTAGAAGAAACTCTAAGGCCTTCAAGGTGTAAAAAGCTGAATTTTAAGAATTATATAACATTTACATTTTTATCATTATTTAGTAATACAAAGCTTTATCACATTTATATCGTTTGCATTGTCATATATATCCATACAAGGAAAAGTTGTCATCTAATGTATGAATAGATGACGATGACTTCATTAAATATTTCTGAAGGTTCTGGCAAAACGGTTGGACTGCTCAACTCTTAAAACACCCACACACTATGAAGTTTCATTTACATCCGTACACCTTGGACCTCCTGAGTATGTTTTTTTGTGTTGCGGTAGTCATCCATTCTCAAGTTATTTGCCAATTCGCACAGATAATCCCGTGCAAGGAACGCTGAATTGAAATTCTGAAAAATGACTTTTTCAAAGAAAATAAAAAATTTGTCGAAAAAAAACTTTCAGCTGCGAAAACGGAGATATTCCAAAAGTTTCAATAATTAATTATTCATTGCTTAACAGTGTAAAGCCTATGTTCTGCATACTACGCACGGTAATGGTATCATTCTCATGTTTGATATGCTAACGTTACACACGTTACAGATGTCTTAACAATAACAGAATAATCTTAGTATTAATGAAACTGAACCTGTATTTAATATACTATTACTTGAAGTTGTAATATTAAGTTCTTGATCAAACCAAGTAAAGCCATATATATATTAAAAATGCCAGGTGTTTCCGTTAGGTATGTGATTTAGATGATAAGAATTGGTTACAGTTTGGATAGTTGAAGAGGTCTAAGATAGAGATACTATGAGAACTAATGTTTACTAGGATTAAAAGAAAAATGCAATAAATGCAACTGAATGTCAACACATGTTAAGGGAATTTTGTAATGTGAGGGAATCAAATGTTATGCAATCCGGATTATTTATTTCAAAGAGTTATTTATGTGTGTGTACTCAGCAACATATTTGATATCCATGCTGGATGTTCACCCTCAGAAGAAGTTCAAATATAAGTAAGATTGCGTTGCCTTAGTTTAGTTTCAAGGAGGACAATGAAATATTGAAAGTGAATTCCATTGATATCTCTACAGATGTAACCAACCCAATTAAGCTTTAAAATAACTTAAATTTACTAACATTTATAACTTGTAAAATATTAATTATTGATATTTGCTACCAAGTTCTATTTTTTTGTACAGAGACGTTGCTGCTCAAGATTTCATTAACGCTTACGCTTCTTTCTTGCAAAGACAAGGTAAGCTAGAAGTTCCAGGTTATGTTGACATTGTCAAGACCTCTGCTGGTAACGAAATGCCACCACAAGACTCTGAAGGTTGGTTCTACAAGCGTGCTGCTTCCGTCGCCAGACACATCTACCTAAGAAAGCAAGTTGGTGTCGGTGCTCTAAACAAGCTATACGGTAACGCCAAGTCCAGAGGTACCAGACCATCCAAGCACGTTGACGCCTCCGGTTCTGTCAACAGAAGAGTTCTACAAGCTCTAGAAAAGATTGGTGTTCTAGAAATCTCTCCAAAGGGTGGTAGAAGAATCTCTGAAAATGGTCAAAGAGATTTGGATCGTATTGCCGCTCAAACTTTGGAAGAAGACGACGAATAAACTCTTTAAATTAGGAGAAAAAAAATTTACCAAACCTTTCAGAAAACAAGATTATAAAAAGTTGAGATAGTATGTCGTATTATTTCATTTATTTTTATTATTTTTTCTGAACCTTTTTATATCTTTAAAAACCCAAGAAATTAACATCTTCATATAGGAAAATTGTTTATTAATAACTCATCAACTTATAATATAATATAGTATTACTTAGCATACAAGATATGTGACGTCTTTTTTTTTTCTCTTTTTGAAGTTTTGCTTCAAGAATCTTTACTTTATAGATGTATGTAATAGTACAAATTGGTAGGGCAAATTTTATATCGAATGAAATGGCTTTACATAAAGCTTGATTTATCAAGCAGGTACTATCTTGTTTCTACGTGGGATATGTTGAAGATGTAGCGGCAGCACTAAAAAGGCTAACATTAGCTTAACCTATCTGAAGGAGAAGGTCGCTAATATAAGTAGAATTTAGAGTGTGCTGCACTACCGTATATATAATAACACATGATATATACTGCATAATGTAGTATTTGTTCCCCCTACATTGGGTTTATTGGAGCTACATAGTCCAACGTTACTATGCACAAAAGATGAGAAGTTTAACAACAGCAACTCTGTTTAACATACCCCCGTAAATAAGTATCTTCAGAATAGTTTAAAGTTATAACCGTAAACCCAATTTAGTGCTTTGCTCGAGTCTCGAACCTGTTAACGTAAGTTTGAAATCGAGAATATACGATTAGTATTCGAGTTGAAATTATCGGACATAGTTATAGATATTCAAATGTATAATCTTGTGGTTTATTTCATGTTATATAAAGTTAGAATATGTGTTCCTTTTATACTTTTGGGAAAGGAAAACTGTCTACCAAATATTGAAAGTATTCTTACTAAACATTCTTAGAACATGTTCTGGACACTTATGAACAGTTAGTAATAATTTCTTACCAAACATAAAATTGTAATAACTAAGTATTGCTACTTTCTATATTATAACAGGGTAACTCTGATATCAAATTTATCTTCTTGTTTGTTCAGTTAATTTTCTGAGTTTCTCGAATATAATGTCATATTTTGCATTTTTTAGTTTCCTCGCTGTCTTCAGAGATATATTCGTTCACATTGCATTTTAATTTTAAATCACCCTATCAGTCACCTTTATATATAGCAGAACTTCAATAGTTAGATTTTGTTAATAAACATTTAATTGTTGTATATATAGTTTATCCTCTGACTCTCCCGGATTGCACTATTTACAGATCAAGTAATGGATGACTCAGTAAAGAATAAGACAGAGGCAAGAGAGGTTACGATGGGTCGACAATCTGCTTATGAGCCTCATATCACTAAAACAGAGGTACTTTCGTTACAGTCTATGGATAACATAGCATCAAATCCAGTTTCTAGTAGTAATAACAGAGGTACAGTTTTGGAAGAATCTACATTCCAGTTAATTAAATCAAGCACGAAGAATATACTATCAAAATATCTAAAGTTTATTGGCCCGGGCATTATGGTTGCCGTTGCGTATATTGATCCAGGTAATTATTCTACAGCTGTAAGTGCTGGTGCATCCAACGAATTTTCTTTATTGTGTATCATTTTATTATCCAATTTCATTGCGATATTTCTACAGTGTCTTTGTATTAAGCTAGGATCTGTGACAGGAAAGGATCTATCTAGAAATTGCCATGAACATTTACCTAGATGGTTAAATTACACGATTTATTTCTTTGCTGAATGTGCCATCATTGCAACAGATGTTGCAGAGGTAATTGGTACAGCAATTGCATTAAACATATTAATTAAAGTCCCTCTTCCTGCAGGTGTGGTAATTACAATCGTAGATGTCCTGACAGTTATGATAGCCTATAAACCTGGTGCTTCTTCAATGAGATTTGTAAGGTACTTTGAAATGGGAGTTGCATTACTAGTCATAGGGGTCTGTATTTGTTTTGCCATTGAATTAGCCTATATTCCAAAAGATACTTCTGCAAGACATGTATTCAGGGGATTCGTACCATCTAGTCAAATGTTTGACCATAACGGTATGTATACAGCTATCTCGATTTTAGGTGCTACTGTTATGCCTCATTCGTTATTTCTAGGTTCTGGTTTGGTTCAACCAAGATTATTAGACTACGATATTGCTCATAACAATTTGGGAGTCTTGACAGCTGACGACGATGGCGAAGAAGTCGAGATTGGCAATAGCAATGCTGTTAATAGAGATGAAGAAAAAAAGAAACATGCGTCAAGAGAAGAATCAATGGAGCAGAGGTATTTTAACTATAGACCAACCTTAAATGCAATTAGATACTGCATGAAATATTCAATGGTTGAATTGACCCTGACTCTTTTTACTTTGGCATTATTTGTTAATTGTGCTATATTGATAGTATCCGGATCTACCCTTTACAATACACCTAATGCTGCTGATGCTGACCTTTATGCAGTCCATGATTTATTATCCAAAAATTTGGCCCCTGCTGCAGGGACTATATTTATGTTAGCATTATTACTCAGTGGCCAATCTGCTGGTATTGTCTGTACAATGGCTGGCCAAATTGTTTGTGAAGGTCATATTGATTGGAAACTGGCTCCATGGCAAAGAAGATTGGTAACCAGATGCATTTCTATCATCCCTTGTCTCGTGATCTCCATCTGTATTGGTAAAGAAGCTATGAACAAAGCTCTTAATGCATCTCAAGTGGTGTTATCGATTGTTTTGCCGTTTTTAGTGGCTCCTTTAATTTATTTTACTTGTTCTAAGAAAATTATGAAGACTGATGTGACAGTTAGAGACTCTGACCTTGATATTACCGAACAACATTTAACACAAGAAGATAAAACCACAGGTACCATAGAGAATGAAAACGGCACAACAATTAAAGTGGTAAATATGGCTAACAACTGGATAGTCACCATAATTGCAGGTATCGTGTGGGTTTTCTTATCTCTTTTAAACGTTTATGCAATTGTGCAACTGGGAATTACACATGGAGATATCAGTTAACAATAAAACGTTTCTAAATCAACAACGAAATATTACATTTGCATTTATCATTAACCATTTTTATTTGAAAGTTAAACCTATGAAACTTATTTCTTTATTAAATGAAGTATATAGCTAAATATTAAACGATACATATAGTTAGAACTTAAAATTGTTTTTAATACTTTTATTAGTTTTGTTGCTAGTCCCTATTAAAATGACATATTATACAGACGGGGGCTGGCTACGTATTATCAAACTGAAACGTTTAAACATAGAATAATAATCTATTAATCTCTGTCTCTTCCATAAGGATGGTAGCCATTTTCATTGCCCCTGTATCCATTGTTACCTCCTCCACCACGGCGACGACCATTACCACCACGGCCTCTACGATCACCACGGCGATCAGAACCTCCACGTCTACCACCACGACGATCTCCACGACGGTCAGAACCGCCACGATTTCCACCACGGTAATTACCACGCTCGTTATCTCTTGGTGGATATCCATTAGATGGACCTCTTGGGCCCTTTGGTAAACGGAACTCTGGTTCACGAGAGCTTTCTTTCGTCGTGCCATCCTCCTTTGACTGCGACGACGACGAATCATCTACTGGTTCTGCACCTATAGTTTGCACATTAGGATCACTAGTTTGACTTTGTTCATCACTTTCTGTGTTAGGAGTTTGAGTTGACATCTCGGGCATCCCAGGCATCCCAGGCATACCTTGCATTCCCGGCATGCCAAATCCCCCCATCATCATAGCCATCTGTTGCATCTGTTGTTGATACATCTGGGTATAATCCATACCAGTTTGCTGCTGCATCTGTTGATAATAATCTTGCATCTGTTTAAAATAGTCACCCATAGCATTTTGATTATACATAGGGTTCATTGCACCCATTGGATTTGTCATTTGAGCTGTATTATCACCAGTAGGTTGAACATTTGAAGATTGATTAGTGTCATTGTTGACATTTGCAGAAGATGAATCTTCTGAACCCCTTGGGGCATGTCTAGGTTCGGCTCTCTTTATTTCTATATTTCTACCTTTAAATTCTAGGTACTTATTTGAACATACTCTATCTACAGCTTCCGGTGTATCATAAGTGATAAAACCGAACCCTCTTGATCGACCAGTATCTTTATCTAACATTAGTTGGGCATCAATGATATTACCGAATTGAGCGAAGAATTCTTCGAATTCTTTTGGTCTAACATCGGATCCAATACCACCCACAAAGATCTTACCAGTCTTATCCTTTTCTTCCCTTGGAATAGATCTTTTTGGGTCAATCACTTTACCATCTAAGATATGTTGACTCTTAACAACTTCGTCGACACTTTTAGGATCTTCAAATGTTAAGAAGGCAAAACCTCTAGATCTACCAGTGGCAGAATCTCTCATGATTCTCAATTCTGTGACGTTACCATATTTGCTGAAATAAGCCTTTAAGCCTTCATCTGTGGTTTCCCAATTCAAGCCACCTATAAACATTTTACAATGATCCTTCGATATATCTGCTTTAACCGGGCCTGAAAGTTCGGAAGAAGAACTTTGTTCTGATTCAGTTTGTTTTTCTGGTTGTAATTGAGAAACAGTTTGTTGTAATTGTTCCCATGGCATTGGTGCTGCAGTACCATTATTGGTTGAATTGTCGTTTCCTGATTGGGTTTCATTTGAACTACCAACAGCAGTTGTAGTATTAAAATCATTATTTGTTTCCTCTTCTTTCTGCTTGTTCAAATTAGATGACAAGGCTTGCAAAGCAGCTAATTGATCCAATTGAGCCATTGTGTCAATTTTGACTTTCTCAGTCTTAGTTTCCTGAGACTTCTTCTCAGTGTCACCGTAAATGTCGTTAAAATCTTCTTCGTCTGAATTCATTGTAATGTTCCCTTTGCTGAATTATCTAAGTTAAAATATAGTAAAAATAATAATAAAAAATAATGATGCTAAACTATGATTATATTTGATGCAAAATATTACAGGAAAAAGAAATCAAAAATAGGGATTTAATCTAAAATGTATATTATATGTAAGAAATGGAAAACTATGATATGTAATTTACCGTTACTTTTTCTTTGTTTGTTTTGCTAGTGTTTCTTTGTTGATTTATTAGTAAATAAAACTATCAACAACAATGATTCTGATTATTCCTCTTTCAAAATAAATAATTAAATGAAAAACAAATAAATAAAATGTTAAGTCAAATCGATTTGAATCAGAATAGATTAAAATATATTAATACTATTAAAATATAAAGTATAGACTAGTATATTCTCAGAATTCTCTCTCTAAAAAAAAAAAATTCAAAAATAAAAATAAAAATAAAAAACTTATCTTAAAAACTGTTAATCAAAATGGTGGAATATAAATATTTTACCTCAGTTACAATTTTATCCTAATATCGGTATCAAGTCTCCTAAAATAAATATAGTTAATATGGTAAAAATCTGATAATCTCTTGTTTAAAAATTACTGATAATATCTCCTCACAAATAGTAAAATTTCCTCACTGGATATCGGTAATAGTTCCTCACTGGAATATAGGTTTCTGGTACACTAATTAATACTTAATAAGTCGATGGATCTCACTCTTTTACTTACAGTTGTTATAACTAACACGGTGGGAAATAAACAAATTTCAATATTTCATGATTGTTTCCCTCCTTATTTATATATTCCACCGTTCACTTCCCATAAAAAATGCAAAAAAATCAATTCGGGGAAGGTAATGCGTACTTTCCTATTTGGGTAATTAATATACGAAACAGGTAAAACGATGGTCTAGCCCTAGCAAGCCCTAACCTCTTAAGTATGTGTGGATCCAAGCCCTGGATACCTTAACTATGGCGAGGAGTAGAGGGTTCAGTTGAAAAATTCATCAAAACAAAAATTTTCAACTTTTTCAGTTATCAACCAAAGTGATATAAAGACAAGGTCATCGATTTCTTGAGAGAGTTTGTTTTAAGGAATTCAGCTTACTGAGCAACCTCCAGAGAAAGTTAAACTATCAGTAGTGCCAGGATGAAGAAACAATATCTGTTGTATATGGTTCAAATCAATACCAATTTCCGTCTAGCTGAATTGGAGTCGCTAGCAGATCTTTTCAATATAGACGTTGATTTCTCTCAATATAATGCCGATTCTCCATTTTTCTTTGTGGAATTGGAGAATGATGATCAGGCTCGTCAATGGATCAAGAGATCTGTCTTGACGAAAGCTATATATGAGTACTGGGGGAAAGGTGAAACTATCGAAGAACTGCATGACACAATACAACATTTGGAAGGTTTCCAAGAAAGACAAGAACAGTTTAAACAATCAAGTTTTAAATTTGAGTTTGAAACTTATCAAGGTGGTAAAAAGAAAGATATGGCTACAAAAGTGAAACAGATGGAAACTTTTCAGTATTTGAATTTTCAAGGTAAAATTGATTTGAAGAACCCCGATGAAATATTCACAGTAATTGAAGAATATGAATCCGTTGTAGGTAACAAGTCTGCCACTGTACCTTTATCCTATATATTTGGTCGTTATGTTGGTAGTAGTGGCCGTAGTGCGATGGAACGTTATGATTTGAAGAAGAGACCCTACAAAGGTACCACTAGTTTTGAAGCGGAATTATCCCTAGTGAGTGCAAACATTGCTCAAGTGAAACCAGGATCCTTAATGTACGATCCCTTTGCTGGTACAGGATCCTTCTTAACAGCCGGTGGTCATTTTGGTGCCCTGGTAATGGGGTCTGATATTGATGGAAGAATGATTCGTGGGAAAGGCGCCAACATTGACATCAGAAGCAATTTTAAACATTATAATGAATTGGATAAATTCTTAGATGTTATGACTATGGATTTTACACATAATGCACTAAGGTCAAATTTAGTCATTGATACAATATTATGTGATCCACCATATGGTATTAGGGAAAGTATCAAGATATTGGGTGCGAGAGATCCCGAGAGATTCGTTGGAAAGGAAAACATAGTGATAGATGGTGAAAAGGCATTCTTAAGAAAGGATTACATACCTACGAAGAAACCTTATTCATTGGATTCATTATTAGATGATCTATTGAGGTATAGTGCTGATAGATTACCAATCGGCGGGAGGTTAGCATTCTGGATGCCTACAGCGAATGATGAAAATGTAGAGACAATCATTCCTTTACATTCGAATTTGGAATTAAAGTACGATTGTGTTCAGGAGTTTAATAAGTGGTCCAGACGACTATTAGTGTATATTAATCGTGGGGATACATTTAATGGTCCTACCAACGGTGGTGTTCAAAGATCACCATCTAATTTTAGAGAAAGGTATTTCAATCATTTCAATAAATAGGTTACTTATTACAATATACATATATTAATATATTAATCAGAAGTATTTAATAGCAATGCAACATTTTCCAAAGAGATGGATTTATCTACATACCGAACCAAGCGGGCATCTTTACCTAGATTCTGTTGAACCCATTTCAACCTCCCTAGATCAATTATCTTACGTGCTGCTAACCCTAGAGCTTCTCTTTCTTCCAAAGTCATCGATATCGACTCAGTAATCTCTACAGTATCTGTTCCTACCATACCTTGTCTTCTACCATTTGTAGCCCAAGAACATACTTTTGTCAAACAGGTGAAAAACTGTTCATATGTGATATCATTTGGAAGTAACGATTTAATGTAGCTGGGGTTAATGTAATCCTTATGGGAACAAACATGCCTGCAACACATAGCGATGCATAAACCATCTAATTGTTGATGTAACAAGTTATTATTCATAATACAACGCAATGTCAGATCTGTGGCGACACCACATAAATGTTTTGAGATTGCCACATAACCATGTGATGAATCTAATTGAGTATCCAATTTCAAATCCTTAATGTCTATCTTAATACGTTTAATATTGGGGGTCATTTGTAATTGTTTTGTCAAATCCTGGGTATCAGCGGCAAATTTCGAATCAAATTTCATTCTATTAGAGGCTCTATCGATTAAATGGTAAGTAATTTCATGAGGGACATGATCCTTTGTGAGACAAATGACTTGATTCAAATAACGTGAGAATTCAGCTTTCCCACAACCAAATTCAATATAATCCTGATTTGATGAACTTGTATTCAATATCTTGGCGCTGATCATATTCTGAATCAATGACGATTGTTGAATTGCATGTTTTTGATTAGTCAAAGTATTGACTCTTTTCTCTACCATTTCTTGATTAGATTCTTGTTTTAATGGGATATCTGAAGTATCATCCCATTTTTGTAAAATATGTATAGTTTGATCCAGGAATTGTTTATAATCGATTACTTCTGATAGTTCCACAGTTTCCACGAGACTATTCATGTCCTTTTGGTAATATGGTTCATTGTCATTAGCATGAGACATTTTAAATTTATTACATTTTTTCATATGCCTAGTCAATTGATCCTTCCATATAGTATGATTTGGATCCAAGGGACAAGGAATTCTTTCCCTTCCACCAGTCTCCGTAGAGGTCACCCCCGAGTGAATCAATGAACCAGAATTCTTCTTCAGCAGATTCAAGTGTTCAGAACAGTACTGCTCATCGGCACGTCTAGTCATCCCACATTGTCTATCTTTCTTCACAATCACATACTGACATCTCAGACGCCCTGATGGATCTTCCAATTTAGTCTTCTTAATAACAGGTTCCATCGTCATATAGCAGATGTCTATATATACATATATATGTGTATATTTAGTGTATAATGTGCAAGAGAAACAACGTAATATAAGCAAATCATTGGAAAATGTGTTTATATGAGATTGTAGTTGTAGCAGTGAAAAATTTCACGCGATGAGCCAGCAGCAATAACAGAAATAGATAGATAGTCAACAAATAAAGAGAGAATATCTAACAGTCGCAGCTAATCATAGTTTACTGCTTTGTCTCGACGTAAACAAAAGATAAAATCGACTACAATCGTACTCCTATTGCAAATCATAAAGCTGATCCATGTATTATCATTTATAGCGCATTTGTCAGTACTTAAACAGCAATCTCGGCGAATCCCGTGATCTTACCTGGCATCGATGCGATCTATTAAAACCATATGCAATTACCACCAGTATATACATATACATATATACAACTACATGAAAATACCGCAAACGTTATACAGAATGTGTCGTTGTTCTGTTAAGTTAAATTAAAACACCGACAGCACAATCTCCTCTCACAGCCATTCTCCTATTACCACTACACCACCACCCACACACCACCTTTCGGGGAACGCCGAGCGGAGTAAAGCGAAGGGGCTGCGGTGAATTGCGACGGGTACCCTTTATTTGGGCGGCAAAGCTATTCGTTGATGGTTTTTGTAATTTATATATAAAGGGGAAGAGGGGAATGGGTCATGTCCAATAGATCAGAAATGGCATGTCCTTTTTTATTTATTGGTATAGTTATAGTATCTTTTCAGTTGTAGGATACGTACATCAAACATATACAGAATAATAATATTATAACACTACTGAAATATGCCTGACGCTGCTGTATTGCAAAATAAGAAAGATACTATCAAGATTGTGGTCCTAGGTGCTGCGGGTGGGATTGGCCAATCACTATCGCTGTTGATTAAGTCACAACTATATTATATGGTGAAAACCGAGAAGAGACTTCATCTAGCACTATACGATATCAATAAAGATGCTATTGCTGGTGTAGTCGCCGATATGTCTCATATTGATACACCAATAACTATATCTGCACATTATTCAGATTCACAAGACCCTAACGAAAGTTTGAAAGCATGCTTAACGGATGCATCTATTGTATTGATCCCTGCGGGAGTGCCAAGAAAACCAGGGATGACAAGAGACGATTTGTTTAAAATAAATGCTGGAATTGTAACACAACTGACCGATTCTATTATTGAATATTGCGATTTAAAGAAACTTTTCATTCTTTTAATTTCTAATCCAATCAACTCTTTGATTCCAGTTATATTGAATAGATTCAAAAATTCTAACGTTGTTGATTCAAATATTGAAAAAAGATTATTCGGTATTACTACTTTAGATTCGACAAGAGGTGCGATATTTTTAAAGGATATGCTTAATGATTTAAAAATTTCAAGTGGATTACAACTGATGGAAATGCCACATGTTCCTGTGATTGGAGGTCATTCCGGAGACACTATTATCCCAGTATTCTCTCAATGTTCTGCTGCTGATAATTTATCACAAGATCAAATTTCTCATTTAATCCATAGAATTCAATATGGTGGTGATGAAATCGTGATGGCTAAAAAGGGCAAAGGTTCTGCTACATTATCTATGGCTCATTCTTCATTTAAAATGTTAATTAAATTCATTGATTTATTATTAGGGAATTCTAATGATATTACAATCACATCGTACATATCATTAACAACTCTAGATGATAATGAAATTGCTACTGGTGGTAAAGAATTAATGTCGAGAATTAATAATTTGAAATATTTCGCTATTCCAACTGTAGTATCAATTGATGGTATTAAGGAAATTAAATTTAAAATTATCGATTATTTAAATTATAATGAATTTAATGAGTTATTACCAATCTGTTTAGAAAATTTAAATTCAAATATAATCACAGGTGAATCATTTCCAAAATAGTTGAATATATTGGTCCTCTTCCCTTTGCATGCATACATATCTAATTATCTTTCTATAGTTTCACATTAGTTAGCTCTTTTTAATATAATAATATTCTATATCTTTTTTTTAAGCATGGTTTGAAAAACGGTATATAATGATCCAGATGTAACCAATTCTCTTAGAAACTTGAGCGTTAGTTGATCGTGACACGACCCATATATATCTTGGTATAGCGATGAACCTAGTTATTTGCAACTAAACATGTTCATATTAGGAAAAGAGATGAGATGAGGTGGGGAATGTGTCACGTGCAACATGATGCGAACGGCTCACTCCGGTAAATTAGGGGTCCGCAGTGTACTAAATAGGAAATTTTGTCGTGCCGTGAAAACCTAAAAAACTATTAAAAAACTTCCGGATTATGCTGGGTGTACGGATGTACAATTCATTTCTAAACGGGTGTCTGGGTGGCCACAAGCAGTCCAAAGAACGGTGCTCCCAGTGTTGGGAAACCGTGTTCGATACAGTATATAACGCTGAAACATCGTTTGCCAAGAGTGACTGGTGGTGTTAAAACCAATTGCAATGAATGGCACAAAGTCTGCACTCAAGTCACAGCTCGGTACTAGCAATTAGCTCTATATGCTTGGGTTTTAAGTGCGAAACAGCCTGTTATCACGCTGCACGACAGCTCGTTCAACACGACAACAGCCAAAAATATATTTAGAGGAGGAAAAGCCACCAAAAAGTGAGAAAAGCCCCGCAAGGGAAGTTTTTAATCGATAATAAATAAAATAAATTTTTGATTTTGATTTTTAGAGACTAAATGGTTAGAGAAGTACCCTTTAATCATCGAACGAAAGAATATTCATCATATGGACAGTGTGTTTTTCTAGGTAATTTTCGATCAATTAACTTATTTCAATTTAGTATAATTGAATACTTGAAGTACGTGTCTTCCCCTAATTGAGTTACAGGTCATTTAAAATCCCTTTTGTGTCAACCCTTTTTTGAAATATAAATCGATAAATAACAGACAATTCTTCGAGAAATTACTTCACTTACTTTGATATATATTTAAAATGAGTGAGAATAATATGAATCATGCGAATGGCGATAGTGCGGAGAGTGTTTATGAGTTTATTGCAGATGATGTGACTTCAAATAAGAGTAATACAGTCAGAAGAATGCTAATTAAAGAATATAGAAAGATTGGTAGAGGTGCTTTTGGTACCGTGGTACAAGCTAAAATAACACCAAACAAAGAAGATTGGTATGGACCATTTGCTATTAAAAAAGTTCCAGCTCAAACAGAATATAAATCAAGAGAATTAGAGATTTTAAGAGCTACTGATCATCCTAATATTGTTAGATTGGAATATTTTTTCACTCATGTATCACCAACAGATCATAAAGTGTATCAACATTTAGCTATGGAATGCTTACCTGAGACTTTACAATTAGAAATTACAAGATATTCAAGAAATAAATTGGAATTGGCATTGAAACACGTTCAATTATATACATATCAAATTGCTCGTGGGATGTTATATTTACATGCATTTGGTATATGTCATCGTGATATCAAACCTTCAAATATCTTAGTGGATCCAACGTCTGGAGTCCTAAAGATTTGTGATTTTGGTTCGGCTAAAAAATTAGAACATAATGAACCATCAATTAGTTATATCTGTTCAAGATTCTATAGAGCTCCTGAATTGATTTTAGGTTCAACACAATATACTACTCAAGTTGATATCTGGGGTTTAGGTTGCGTCATTGGTGAAATGTTAATTGGAAAAGCTGTATTTCAAGGTCAAGAACCTTTATTGCAATTAAGAGAAATCGCGAAGATTTTGGGACCTCCAGATAAAAAATTCATTTTCTTCTCAAATCCAAGTTATGATGGTCCTCTATATTCAAAACCTTTATTCTCAGGTACTCCACAATCACGTTTCGAAAAATATTTTAATCGTGCAGGTCCAGAAGGGATTGATTTATTAATGAAAGTATTAGTCTATGAACCGCAACAAAGATTGACTCCAAGGAAAATTCTGGCTCATCCTTTCTTTAACGATCTCAGAAATGAACAATACTTCTTCCCAAGAGAACATACTCAACCTGTCCGTCTACCTAATTTGTTTGATTTCAACGATTTCGAATTACGTATCATCGGTGAATATATAACGCAGATTAAACCTGTAGATGATTAATAAACAATAACCATTCTTCCCCTTTGACTATCACCTCTTCTCCTTCCCTACCTCCATCCGCCACATCGACATTACTGTGTATAACTATATCCAAAAACTGCTCTATGCTTTGTTTTTTTTTAACTTCTTCAAATAACATAAAAATAAAATTTAAAAAAGAATTGCACGTACAACTTCAATTATGATCCCTTCCCTTAATTACTAAATTTATCAAAACTTATTATTATTACTTTACGTATATTTATTATCTTTATCTATATACTACGTATTTCCCAATAAATTCCCATTCGAGTACTAATTATGTTTATCTCATGATAATATTTATATATCTATATCTATTTATGTAAAAATAAAAACAGAACTATAGAGTCAAAGAATATGAATATTCGTCTTCCGCATTCTGTGCAATCCATAAAATAATACAACTTAGTAACACACATATATTACCTAAGACATTATTCACACCCATTCCCACAGTTGGATAACTGGTAAAATCCTTCACCAAGAACTTAATGATTAAAACGACAATAGAACCCGATAGTCCACCTGCTAGTAATGAAAACCCAAAGAATAATATACTTCTTGCTTGCCATGCCATCCGGGAATCCATACCCCCTAACGAGGATCCCATCGCGGAATCCCCATGCAATTCTCCTTGTAATAGCCTACTCTTCTCGATGGAACTCACAATCAGCATACCAAACGTACTGCAAATGAATGGGATCCAATCAATGAAAGTGACATGTACATCGGATGCATTGGCGTGCTTGGAATATAACACAGCATCGAGAAAGGTCCAGAACCCTAGTGCATAAAATATACCGGAAAGATAGACACCAAGGGTCTTAATCCCTTGGAATGTAGGTACTTTGAAAGGTAGACGGAATAGTCTTTCTTGTGGTTCGTTATCCATTTATATATATGTTATGTTATGTTAAATTTATCTGTAGTGTATTTCCTGATTGAAATAATCTGATATCGTTATCTTAAGCCAAAAGATCAAAACTCCCTAAAATTTCTAATCAAGAGTACTAAACGGTTTCTAATGTTATAGCAATAAAGCAACTAGGTATTGTACCAAAGACAATATCACTACCTCTTGCAGGATTGGGACTCCCTTCTTTAAAGGGTCTGAAATTTCCTCAGGTTTGCCTCACTTTTTGACGGCTGGGCTGATTTCCCAGTTTGTGAAGACAAGCGGTGGGGCTTCCGTAAACAATGATCAGGAATGCGATCGAATAAACGATTTATTTGAATATATTCCAAGTTTATAAGCATTAAGTATAAAAAGTATTACAGATTGGATTAAATAAGTTAGATAGTTGTATAATTGTTTATTTTTAGTTGTTCCATAATTAGAAAGAATCTAACGTATTGGAAAATGACTAGTCAGTTTATCTTGTAGGGAGAAATGTTCACGACAATTTTCATTCATTGATAACCACTGTATCTGGTCGGAAGACTGGCAATGGATCTGTTGGAGTTCTTATTACGGTTTTGGGCTTCTCTAGCAGAACGGTTACGGTAACCTCTTGGTAAGAAATTTGTAATGATAGACTTAGAACCGCTTACTGCAGCCTCGTTTAGAGTCTTTGGTGAATCAATACGTGACACCCAATAAGAGGCTGCAAACCAACCGCAAATGGCAAGGAATATTAAAACACCAAGAATACCAAACCACCAAGCGTAACCACCTACACCTTCACCTGGCACTTTAACGTTCATACCAAAAAGACCAGTGATAACGTTCAAAGGAACTAACATCGTACCAATCATGGTGACTTTTCCTAACATTTCAGTGACCCTGTTGTTGGAGTTAAATGATTCGACTTGCAATTGAGCTAGATAATTCGAATGGGATCTAGAGAAAATCTTCTCGTATGCTGCTAAATTCTGATACATGGTCAGTAAATGATCCTGGATATCACCCAAGTACATGGCGATTTCAGCTCTGGGCTGACTGGCCATGCGATTATTCATCATTGCCTCAGTTTTGGCGGCCATAGCTGCAGCATTATGATGGTTTACACCACCTGGTCGTCTAGCTTGATTGACATTAGCATTGGCGTTATAATTGGATTGTAAGTTTGCAATATTGATTTGAGAAGTTAAAGCTGGACCAATACCTTTTGCTTCATCTTGACATCTCTTTGCAAACATTTTGATAACATCTGCCTTACCACTTAGTAATCTCATCAAAGTCATAGTCTTACGTCTACTTTCACCGATTCTTTGCAACATGACAGAAAAATCTTCATCACGAGCCATAAACACCGAGTCCTCGATAGCATCGGCTTCATATTCGATTGACTGGATGACTGGAGCAAAGCTATCGGTAATATCATCGATCAGTGCATAACAAATCCAATCAGAATTAACGTCAACATAATCTCTTAATTGTCTAACTCTTCTTCTGACATTACCTGGATGAGAAATTGGGTTAAAATGGAATGTGATAACACCGGATCTAAAGACAACGATGTAAACATTTATTGGTTCCAAAAAATCTTCAGATTCTTTATCGCTTTCGAAAGTATGGAAACAAACAAAATAATAAGACTTGAATAACTCGACTTTTTCTCTTGTTTCTTGCATCCTAATATCTTCAGCTGTCAAAGGATGGATACCAAATGCCTTAGCAATACATCTCATTTCATCATCCGTTGGACATGAACAATCAAGCCACCAAGTTGGTTGGCCACCTTTAAATAAGTCGTAGAAGCTTTGTCCCTTCGAAACCAAGGATGGGATATCAGTAGAATGAACAGTCTCTTCAGAGCTCGAATTGAAGAAGGAGAAACGATCTGGAGCGACATATGGTACACCGTTATAAGGCATAATACCACTGACGGTCTGTAATTCAATTTCAGACCTGGTACTAGATGGTAGTTGAGTACCTTCAAATTTCATTGGTTTTTCATCGAAAAATTCACCTTCGATCTTGTTGTTACCAAATGAAACACCTACTGCTTCATCCTTTTTGTTGTCTTGTAAAACATGAGATTGTTCAAATAATGGATTCTCATTTGAGCTAGAGGAGTTTACTTGCTGTTGAGCAGAAGGTCTTGGAGTATACTTCAGGGCAGCTGATGACATAGAGACAGATGTAGATGTCGAAGTTGAACCTAAACCGTTTGGATTAAAATTTCCAACTGCGGGAGCTGTGGCCATCGTAGTCAAGTAGTTAGCGTTCCTTTCAGATTGTGATTGAGCAAACTCTTCCAGCTCATCAAAATCAATACCGTTTATACGTGTATGTAATTGGGGTGACAATGGAAACCAGACATCTTCCTCAGTTTCCTGGCTCTCACCAGATGCTTGGGAGTTGTCACTATCAAACGATTCTCTTCTTCTAGAAGTTGGTATAGCACCGTCTCCTACTGGTTGGTTGGTTTTTTCACCCGTTCTGTTTTCTGCTGATTTATGGGATAAGGACCTTGCCAATAATGGGATAGGATTTGCTGAATTAGATGAGGTAAACGAATCGGTTCTTGTTTTATTCCTGCTCACCTGTGAGTGCATCTTTTCAGAAATTGATTGGGTTCTAGATTGACGACGTGGTCTGACCGATGGAGAAATAGTGATACCTGGTTGTGCAATGGTTGCATCTGTTCTTGAGGAAAATGGATCAGAACTGTCAAGTTTGCTAATTTTTTGTCCCCCTGATACATGGTGTCTACCAGACTTTTTGTTCGATGGAGGAGTCTTCCCACTTTTATGCCCAATAGCAGGTTTTGGTAAGGCACTGAAATTGTCATGACGATGGGAAGGTGTCATTAATGGTGAATTTCTATGCTGGTTTATAGCATCAACTCTCATTGAATCAGCAGCACCTACGTTCGTTTTTAGGTCTTCGGAGATAAATCTCATGTTGGGATCCGCTTCATCACTATCAACAATAACATCAGAGTCATTAACATCCTTCAAATTCACCTCAATATTATTATTTTCAATCTGCGATGCGATAATATCATTATGTTGTCTGTGATCATATAACTCGTTGTGCTCTTCAGTATTCATAGAGTCAAGAGAATCGACTAATGATTCATTATTGGTTGATTCTGAGTGGGAAGATGAGGATGATGATGATCTGGAGTGAATAGATGACATTTCTCTTCAAATTAGTTTCGTTTTTTTTAAAAAATTTAATGGTTATTTTCTTAATGTTGATATTGTACTATGACTGTTGTATCTTACAAAATATAGACGGTTAAAAGCTCCTTTTGATTTCCTTTACTAAATGGCAAAAGAAAGTATGTATATTATTTGACCATTAGTAGATTTACAAATGCAATAATGAAAATATTTCTCGATATGTTATTGTTTGTTTGTTTTGAATTTATTCTGACAAGTGACAGTGAATAGTTTCAAAATAGTATATTATAGGTGTAGAATGATTGTAATTCAAATGGTCACTCTAATAAAAAAAATTATCTAACTATTGGATGGTGTTGATTCTTGACCTAGCATCAAATAGATATATTCAACAGATAAGTGGCTCTGTGTATGGTTGTTTGTTCTCTATAAAGAATAGATAAGATATCGACTTTTAAAATAATTAAAAAAAAAGAGGGATTGCTAACTGTAGAGACAGGATATTATTACTTTTCTTGTTTTCTTTATTTATATAGTTGTTTCTACTATCCAAGGAGTCAAAGCTTCGAAATAAAAAATCTCCAAAAGTTGTTATTTAAAGTGTAAAATAATAAAGTTAGAAAGGTAATTGAAACAAAAGGTACAACGTTCAACTAATAATAGGAATATTTGTCTTTAAATTAGCTGTCTTATCTTTCTGTTAAATAAGGATGAGCAAAAGAAAAAGAATTTTTTTTCACTCCTCACGGCGAAACACAATAGCAAAGAAAGGATTTAATTTTTTTCAGTAAAAAAAACTGGAAATTTAATGAATGGGTAGCTTTTTTGAGAAATCAAAGTGATAATGTCAAGATAAGTTTACTATGCATGGAAATGGGATGGGTACAATACTTGATTCTTAGATCATTCAGTAACAAATCATTAACTCTTGTTGTTGTTTTTATCTTTTAATCCATTGAGATGGCCATTCAAGTCCAACATAACCTCGTGCAGATGAAATATCCTAAAATTAGTTAGGTCCTCTTTTTCTGTGTGGATGTTTTTTCCAATGGCTGGGTTTTCTACCCTTTTGCCATTTTTGTCTGTAAAACCGATGTAGAAGTAAGTAAATCACCCATGATGTATTGTGCTTACTTTCCCACTTGGTGGAGGTTTAGGATTATCGAGGGGAGGGGAGGTTCCATAAATAGATAAAAAGTAATACAATAGCAACATAAAACAAAAAAAGGTAATGAGAATAATATTTTTTCTATTAATTGGTTATAGTTGTCGTTGCTCATATCTATGGCACACCAATTATTTCATATTGTCATTGTTTTTCGTTTGACAAATATTTCTCAATATCTATATTGTAAAAGATTGTTTAATTTTTGCTACATTCATTATATTGTACGGATACTCACAACTTCAGTTACAGAATGGAGGAGTATGATATTTCGTATGATGTGTCTAAAGGATCTAGCATCGCAAAGAGCTCATATTTTATTGATAGCAAGTTTTTTGGGAGCAATGAACAATACTAAGCTTGATACACCTTTCTTATGTTTTCCTATTACTTATAGGATTACAATAATAGTTGTCCAATGTAGGTGTATATATATCTTCATAATTAATATTGGAGTTGATTGGATCTACAGCAGAGGAAGAACTACAGGGTGGAGCGCTCTCTGGTTGGTAAGAATGTCTTAGTAATTTATCCCTAATCAACGACTCATTCTGAAGTTCTAATTCGGCTTTCATACTCTTATGGCATTTACCCAGTTCTTGTCTAAATACTTGCAATAACTTAGCTTGTTCGGCTCTCCTTGTTATCGTCTTAACCAGATGGGATTCTTGGTCGGCGGTTAATTGGATGTTTATCATTAGCGGCTTATATGAAAATTGTTTCTTAATAATGTCAAACGTTTTGGGATAACAATAATAGTGTCAGAAATTAGTCGATTCAGGGTTGATTGGTGCTATAAAAGTTGTTGGTTCGACCTGAGATTTGTAGAAAAGAGTTCTTTTAAAAGGGTGGAGAATTCTACATTAAAAATCTCCATCTCTAAATATTTTATTAACCCCAAGTTTTGGTCACCGAGGAGGGCCCAGCGCGTGGCTATCAAAGCACAACAAACGAATCATTAAAATAAGGAATTAGAGTACTAAGTATTTATAAATATATACTTAATAGGAATTGCAAAGATCTAAAATATCATGTATGTATATGCTGTCGAAGCAATGAGCCAATACATGACTCGTTTTGGTGGTAACCTGAGGGAAGTAGAACTATTTTTCTTCACTTCCCTTTCTTTATGGTTACTGTCAGTAATTCCAGAAGACAATTGATTAACAATCTTAATACCGTTTGGGTTCTCCCAGATTGATCCATCGGTATCATATATCTTGTATTTTGTTTCGAAATCCTTGCTTTCTAATTCGCAATATCCACCTGTGGCCTCAACACCTTTCTCTATTAAGGCTTTAGCTAATTTTTTAGGTAAATCCATATTAGTTCCCAAATTCAGATACTTATCTTGACAAATTGGAGCAGTCGTTGAATGTTCTTGGAAGTATTGTACCTTTAGTGATTCGTCGATTGCTTGGTAGCGTGTTTTTAACGTCTTGAGGTCTTGTAGAATCTTCGTATTGCCGTTGGAGTCAATCCTAACTAACCCATAATTATTTGCCTCCTGTGTAAATTCGTAAACTAAACCGCCACTAAATACCTGGGCCATAATTGGTGAATACAAAACTTCTGCTTCATGAAATTGTCTAGGTAATACTTTATTGCAACCATATTCTGAGAAGAATACAGGCTTGGAATAATTTTGGTACGCCTTTATCAACTCATCATAACCAGACGTCTCTAGTGTTTGCTGACCACACCACTGGTAGGAATTAACACCATAAAAATCAACACTTTTCATAGTTGTATCTTGTGGTAGTTCACATTCTAAATACTTAGACAGAGAAACTCTATAACGAAGATCATCTGCTGCCGAATATCCAACAGGGATATCTCTTTCGCAATTTTTCAAAATGTAATTTTTGATATCAGTAACCAATTGTTTAACATACACTGGAGATACTTCAGAACTTTTCTTATCATTAATAATTTCATTCCCCGCAAAGAATCCTAAAGTATTATTATATTGTGAAAACTCCTGAACTACTTTGAAAACATGTTCCAGATATATTGGGTTATAAGTTGTCCATGGTTCATATCGATTAATGTGTTGATTTGGTAAAGGTGAATTTACATCTAGCATTAAATATATTCCAGCCGTGGCCAACATTGTCATACATTTTGAATGATCTAAATCTGGATTTATTGAGTATATTCTAATAGTATTTATTCCTAATTCCTGGAACAACATTATATCACGAACACATGTTTGAGGGTTTGCAAGTGGGTCACTAGAACCAACGAATCCCGAAGATCCATCGGGTTGATAGTCCACACCCTTGATAAAAAATGGTTCTTCTGTTTCAGAATCGTAGAAATGAGTCCCTACAATCTCAATAGGATGAACAAAAGCAAATGTATATTTTAACAAGTTGAACGTTAACAGGCATTGTAATAGATACATTTTTCTTGAGGTAGTATTCTATTTTATGTAAGATACCCCATGATTGGAGAGAGTAATTATTTTTTCTTTCTATTAAATAACACTATATTATCTTTATTTTCTGTCAGTTTACCTTATTTTGTGTCGCTGGTTCCCACATAGTAAATTCAGAAAAATTAAGGATAAAGAGATAGCACCGTCAAAATAACTCTTATTTTTATTTTAAATAAAAAGGACATGTCTACTAATTTGTAAATATACATCTTGTTTTAATTCTTATTTATTTATTTCCCATACACATATTTATTAAATTATAGAGCAAAATAGTGGTTATCGTCAAATGTTGGATAAATCGAACCTTGATCAGTCAACGTAGTACAACATTGCCTAGCAATACCTTCATCTATATTTAAAGTTTGAGCAACTAATTGAATAGGCACAGCAAATTGGTTCGCATCTTTACCTGTACATTGTTCCTTGATAAATCTAAGAACGTTTTCTCTCACATCACCGCCATTGTTTCCGCCATTATTATTAGATCCAGAATTTTCTGTAACAAATAATGATTGACCGTTAGTTGCAGAGCCATTTCCACCAACACTTTGAGAATCACCTGTGGTAGATGGATCTGGAAACTTACCTGTAGCCACAGAGTGCCATTTAATTGCATCCAAATGATGAGATAATACGTCGTTAAAGGATTCCATATTCTTAATGACCGCATATTGAATGTTCTTCTTACCACCAAATTCTTTCAAAGCACCGTAAACTTTGACGTAGGTACCAATCTGATATTGTTGAGCAATCTGTGAGCTCTCGGTTTGGGCACTATCTTCTTGACTAGTAGTCATATCGTTAGCATCATCACTCCATTTTCTTACTTCGATCTGTCCAGTGCCATCTTCGATAGTGACAAAAATATTAGATGTATGATCGGTGATATTTCTTATGACACCTACAAAAACGACGTGGTGTAACTCTTGGCCATGAGACACAAATGGGCCATCTTGAATCTCTTGAGTAGAGTTTAAAATCTGTTTTATGGTCACTGGTGTCAGTGTAGTAGAACGGTTCCCGGGACCAGAATCAGTAGTGGTAGGTCTTGATTCTGTACTTTCAAAGCCACCTCCTGTAACGGAAGAATATTCTGAATATGGTTGATATGCTGTAAAAACATGATGTTAGTAAATAAAGAACGGTTTAAAAAACTGTATGTGCAAAAACTATTAACTTTCAACGCCACCCGATATTAAGAACTACTGTCGAAAGGGTTGAAGATCATTCACACTATGAGTTCGGATATCCGAAGTAAACGATAAAGGGGGATAAACATACTAGCCATTGTCCTCTTAAAAAATGTTGGTTATTTCACGTTGATTGGATCGAACTTGATCTCCTCAACCGTAACAAATATATATATTGTTAACCTTTAACTTATTCATTTAACCTTTGCTTCTTCTTTATTTGTATATTTCTTCTCATTGAAAGTGCAACGCGTCAAAATATCGGAAAATTTCGTGTCTGCCATCACGTGACTGACAATTACTAATTTCTGAAAAATTTTCGAAATTCAAAATTTGAAGCTCATCGCTGGGAATTGCCACACTTAAATAGTCTGAAAGTTGATGGCAAGGCTACTTATAAGGGTATTGAGATGCATATTTTGATGCTGTGGTGATATTAGAAGGTCAAAATCAATTAGAAGAGGTATTTGCACCGTTGACCATGGAATTACTATTGCATACACACGTTTTGGTTGCGTCAAATGCCGATGTACTCAAGGGAGTGGGATCCTCTGAGGCCACATACGCAACTCATTTATTGAACGGTAAAAGTGAACTTGTTATCCAGGATGTATTGAACCAATTAAATCAACGTATCGATTTGTCTCATGTCTCCAGCGCAGACGAGATGGTATCTCTAACTAGAAGCTTTCTAGTAACCTATTTCAAAGAGAATATTACGTCATCATTATATTTTGCCATTGCTTTACTTCAATATTTCATTCAAAATAATTATACTGGTCCGTCTATAGATATGGATGTATTTGGTTTATTGTATGCAGCTCCACAAGATGACTCTTCCAAGTATCAAAAGTATTTTATACAAGCATTGACTATTCTTGGTCAACCGGCATATGAATTATTGTCTAATCCCGAATGTCTAACCGTTTCATTACTTCTATTTGAAATTTTAACTGACTCCCAAACTTTATTTAATGATCAGGCTAAGGATGATGACTTAGTTCTTCCAGAGATTGTTCCAGGTATGGATGGATTGTTGGCCATTGCCAACTGGTGGAGGGCAAGAGCATTATTAGCTCATTTATCTGTCGTACCAGAACCATCTGGTAATCAACCATCTGTAGCAGCAGCAATAATGTCTACTATAGATATTGCCTACTGTATTTCGAAAGCGTTACCTGCTGAGGTGGAAGAAGATTTCAAAAAGAAAATATTTACAATTTATTATTTAGAGAACGTTAAGACCTCTTTGGCTATCAATACTGAGCACCTATGTTTACCATCCCTAACGAAAGTGAAAAAATTGACAGATTTCAAATTTGTGCTGACAGGTGCTCGTGCTAAGAGAACTAAATTTCAAGAAATCGGCCATTCAGGTTTAATCATATTAGCACATTCATCGACCCAAGATGAAAACAATAATGCTAGCGACTCGAACAACCCTGAAAATTTTGTGCTAGAGTCAGATCTATTATTGGAGAAACCGATCTTTGATTCCATTGGTGCCGAACCATTAGATGAACAAATTATTAAACGTCAAAAGATCGATCCTGAATCAGAAGAGAATAATGGTATTGATGAAGATAGAATTCTTCCAATGGCAATCCGTCAAGAATATATACCAAAATCCTTACAAGAATTGGATCCTAATGAACAGCCAACATTAAATAATCTAGATACCATCCAGCTATTACTTCGTATATATGTGATCCGTCAGACATCGCCAGCTAGAGACCCATTGGTAGAAGAGGAACTTTCCTCCATTGTCTCAAGAATCATATATCAAAAGGGACAAGCTAATTGGTCTCTTTTCTCAAGATCACTATGGGAGAGATCAATCCTTGAGACTAACAAAGCAAAGACCGTCGAGAGAGGTCTTCTTCAAATGCAATCCCTTGTAGAAGAACTGGGACTGATGATCCAAACCAGGATGATTCCACAGAGTCAAGAAGAAGCTAATAACTCTAGTGCACCTCGATTGAAATATATTCATCAGTTACCATATATTCCACGTTGGGAGCTGGACGCCAAATTGGCTGAAAAATATATGTCTCTAGGTGTTTTAAGATCTGCTGTTGAAATTTATGATAGATTGCATATGTGGTGTGAAGCTGCGTTATGTTACGCTGCAGTAGGCGATGAAAAGGAAGCTGAGAAGATTCTGGCGAACAGAGTAATAGATGTTCCTGGTGATGCTCGTGCTTACTCGATTTTAGGTGATATCAGACAGGATCCTTCGTTATGGGAAAAGAGTTGGGCCATTGGTAAATATGTTAACGCAAAGAATTCTCTAGCTAGGTATTATTATCGTCCACCTAAGGACTCTGGGGTTACTCAAGATTTCGAGATTGTATTGGGCCATTTGAACGATTCCTTAAGGCAATACCCATTGAGTTTCGATACATGGTATTTCTATGGTTGTGTCGCTTTGGAATCTGGTAAATTAAACGTAGCATCTGAAGCATTCTCTAGATGTGTTTCATTAGACGAAACACACTCTATGGCTTGGTCCAATTTGAGTGCATCATATATTCAACAAGATAAATTGAAAGAAGCGTACAGTTGTCTAAAGAGAGCTGTTGGTTTTGATTCCCAGAAGAATTGGCGTATATGGGAGAATTTCATGATCGTATCGTTCCGTTTGAATGAATGGAATGATGTATTGACAGCCTGTAAACAATTAGTTAGTATCAGGAGAGATAAACAAGGTGAGGGATCTGTTGACATGCCTGTTGTTGAGAAACTGGCAGAATTACTTATTACTACCGATTACTCCGAGGAGAAACAAGACTATTTCCAGAGAAATGGTATTGAATTTATCTGTATCACTTTGCCATCGTTGATCACTACTAATGATAGATTATGGAAGATTGTTGCAAGAGTAGAACTTTGGAGAGAGAGACCCTGGGCTTCCCTTGATTGTCATGAGAAGGCATATAGAGTAACATTGCATAACCCTGCCATCGACACAGAAGAACCAGCTTGGAATAATACTGTAGATGCATGTGAGGATCTAGTTGCAGCATATGAATCCCTAGGAGAACGTAAAGGTAAATACGGTGAAGGAAGTATCGTATGTAAGGATTGGAAGTACAAGGCGCGTTCTACCATTAAGGCTTTAATAAGTAAAGGTAAAGGTAGATGGGATGATACAGATGGTTGGGAAAGACTAATGGAGATTAGATCCCAATTATAGAATCAATAGAATAAAACATTAAAGAATCAATAATTTTTTTTAAAAAAAACAAAACAGGGTATCGATATATCGATATGTAAGTATTACTATATAATAAAGTTGTACATGCAGAATAGATTATTATTAACTGAGGTAGAGATAACCTCTCTCATCACCCATACAGAAGATCTACCTCCCGCACCTGGCGAGTTGCCATTTCTGGTTATCCAGTGGGCATGCATCTCTAGTCTTGATCCACTTGTTGATGCAATGTAAATGGAAGGCGTGATTACACACACCCCATGCGGCAACACATTCATTATCTGTGTCTGTCATAGCTTTAGGCTGGCATTCAATACAAGGCTCCATGATGTGATTTCTACAAATGGCACAGTTATCCACAGCAATATCCCAGGACCAGAATGCGACAGCTGTCCATTTCTTGATCTCGAATCTCTTCTTATTTTCAATGGCCCCCTCTTGGTCAACATCCATATTATCCACACTATTACTCATTGCTATTATCACGACTCTCTATCCTTTTATTTTTCGTTGTATATATCTATCAAAACCCAATAGAGATGCACGCACTACTTCACGATCAACCAGTAGCTCTTGTGTTTGCCACTGTTCTTAAACGGTTCCTAATCAATTCGTTATTACAAATTTCATCAACCAAAGAATTCCTTTAAAGGTCATTTTCTGCGGAAGGAACATCGTGACGCACGACTAGCCCATCGTACTAAAAAGAAAATGAATATTTCCATCTTTAATGGGCAACTGAAAACAACAACAACAACCATCGCATCGATAAAGGAAGTATCATAAAGAGGTGCATACCTGTAGTATAATCACTTTATCATTGACCTAATTGTCCCAAGAAAACGTGCTGTAGCTAACTATTAAAATAGGAAAAACATGTCTCGTGTAGAAAGTAATGATATCAGTTCGCTATATCCACCACCTCCACCGTATATGAAGTTCTTTACTAATGAGAACTTGGAGAAGTTGGCTCAAAATAAACAAGAAAAGGGGTCAGAGGAAACTAAGGAACCTTCTGAAGAGGTAGGTAGAACAATTGAAGAAACCATAACTAGCGAATTGGACTTTTTGTCGCCACCACCAATGCCATCTACCCATCAATACAGAGCATTTGGTAGTGTTTGGCAAGTGAAGGATGAATTACCTGATTTGGAGACTCTGGGAATAACACGTCTATACAAAAAATCAGATAGCGATACTAATGGAGATGTTCCAACAAGTTACCAGTATAAGACTCAGGAATTACGTAAACTATTGAAATCACTGCTATTAAATTATTTAGAATTGGTAGGTGTTTTAAGTATAAATCCGGAATTATATGAACCAAAGATGGAAAATATTCGTACAATCCTGACTAATATTCATCACCTCTTGAACGAATATAGACCACATCAATCTCGTGAATCTTTAATCATGTTGCTAGAAGAACAATTGGAACATAAAAAATCCGAGATCCAACATATTCATGAAGTTTGTCGCCAAGTGCAAAAGCATCTAGACTCTATCCAACAAAGCATATAACATATCAAGTTTTAGATGGAAGGTAAAGTAAAGAACATGGTTGTCGTTTCCCATTGTTTTATGAAGTAAAAATGATGAGATTTCTTTTTTCTACTTCATATGGGTAAAAAAGACGTGCCTGTGACGTGAAAATTCACTGCATAATGAGTCTCATTTTTATTGTGTCACATAGAAAAAAGGAAAAAGGGTAAAAGGTAAAAGGTATAAAGTAGTCATAAGTGAGAGGTAGATCTAAAAGTAGAGCAATCAGCTACAATATTTTCTGGCGTGTTTCGTTAAAAAGAAATAAAGATAATGGAGATGTATATCTCTTATCTACCTTAATGAATGGCTCCATTAGTATTACCTATTGACATTTGACTGTTCAATCAGATTTCTAAAGATATATAAGGGACCGTAATATCCTTCCAAATGAAAATAATCAAATAAGCAAAGATGAAACAAACACATTCTAGTATATCCAAGTGTAATAACAACAAACCAATAAAACGTTTTACAAACATTAGCTCATAATGAATTTTGAAACTTTATCAATTGTATCAGAACCTAAATTATTTACGTGCATCAAATATAGATTAAATTCTTCCGCTGAATCGCTATTTTCTTCGCCTATTGATACAACCTCTCATTTTTCATCAAATGGAAAACCCATAAGCCCACTGTGTCAAGATGAATTAGGATCAACACTCACTAAATTTACTGATCTCGATTCTATGAGATTATTCTCTAAGTATATGATTATCCTTATTGGTCTCCCAGCTGCTGGTAAGTCGACCGTGTCACGACATCTAATTAAATACTTACAGGATACAAAAACTACGGCTCATATCCGTTGCAAGACATTCAATGCTGGTGATTTTAGAAGGAAAGAAAAAAAAATAGAATTAACTAATGAGCAACTGGAAGATATTTTTGATCCTAAAAATAGCGATAAGAAGGAAGAGTATGCACGTATTGCATTTAATGAAGCTTTACAGGATTTGGATAATGATATTTGTGATATTGGAATTTTTGATGCCACTAATTCAACTAAACTTAGAAGAAAGTATTTATTCGATGAAATTAAAAGCTTCAATCACAATTCAAGCTCCAATTTTTCAGTTTCACCTATCATTCTTCATGTTACTTGCTCAGATAAGAAATTTATCAGATATAATATTCATCATAAGTCATTTAATGCAGACTATTTTGGCAAACAATATGATCTTTCTGTTAAAGATTTTGCAAAGAGATTAAAGCAATATTATACCCAGTTTGTCCCTTATACAATGGATGAATTTAACCACATCTTATCGTATTCATCACCTGATAGTCATCATGGTACATTTTATTTCCATGTAGCCAATGCGGGCTCAACCTCTACAACTAACATTGTAGAATACTCAAATATGGCCTCACGTGAAACAAGAAATTTGATTAAAGCCCTACATCACTTTACAACAAATTATATTGTGATTTTCGGAAGCCAATATATTTCTAAAGTAAAGGGTTTCTTCAAAGTGTCCCAAGTGGTTAGTTCTAATAAACTGAATGTTAAAAAATCCTTCCAGCAACTATCTAGATTGAAAGTTCTAAATAGTATTATTAACGATAGCTATTTTAAGAAACTTAAAAATTTTCATTTAATTAATAACATTACACACAAAGATCAATGAGATTTGGGCGTAATTCTAATAATTAAATAAAAGTTCTAACTCGCATTATACGCCGACTACCTCCCTGGATAAAAAGAGGTAGTTGACATGAAATAACGGCTAAACTTTGAACGATACAGAGTCATTTGACAACTTTTTGTTTTTCTCTTTTTTATTTAATATGTATTATATTATATTTGTAAAACTATATACTTCTTTTAATAAAACAAAAAGTTCAAAAAACAAAAAAAAAGGATTTTCTCATTAAATATTTAATTAAGTCCAGGCAACGATGAATTCAAGCCTGGTAGGCCACCAGATGTTGGTGGTGGTTTCTTCACAGGTGATCCCAACATGTGTCTATTATTATTGTTGTTGTTGTTGTTGTTATTATCATGATGGTAATTATTAGTAGTACCTCTATTGTAGGAAGATGTAGATGATGGAGCGGTGTAACCACCAGGAGCTGCAGTGGTACCATCTAACGTTGGAGGAGCTGCACCAAATTCTGATTTTTCTCTTACTGCATTGATATTGTTATTGATACCAAAATACCAACCATTAATCTTTTGATCATTATAAGACGGATCATCAAATGCGTTCGGATCAAATGGTCTCGCTCTTGTCCAGAATCTGATAGTTCTATCCTTTGAGGCACTAGCCAAAATGTTACCCATCGGATTGTATGCCATGGAAGTAATACATTTATCGTGTGCAAATGGAATCGTATGGATTGGTTTTTCTGTATCTTGTAATAAATCGAAATGCTTGATGGATCCGTCATAACTACCAATCGTCAACATGGACTCGTTGATCGGGGACCATAAAAGATCCATATAATCTATCTCATCCTTTACGGCCATTATCTCTTTTGTGCCATACCTTATATCAAAAATACGTAAAGATTTGTCCTTGGAGATAGCACCCAATAGATTACCTTTAGTAGGCTGGAATCTAGTTTTTAGAACTGTGTGTTTAAAATTTAGTATCGTAGAAATACAGTTTCCAGCTCTAGGATCCCATAATTTAACCAAGTTATCCTTCGAAGCTGATGCAATCAGTCCCATAGTTGGATGCCAATCACAACTTTTAACATCCCAATGATGTCCCGATAATACTCTTTCCTCTCTACCATTACTGAAATTCCAAATCTTTAAAATATTATCATCCGAACAACTAACAAATTTTGAATCATTATTACAGAATGCGATGTCTCTTATACTCTCAGTATGTGCAGAATCCAGCTCTTTAACCATATTGAAGTTAGGTTGCCATATCTTAATAATCCCATCAGCGTCACCACTCACCATCCAATCCCCAGCATGAGAGTATTTCATCGTCGTCACTGCAGAATCATGAGCTTGCATTAAACTCTCAAAATTAAATGAAAAACCATTCCACAGGGAAAGTTCACCATTATAAGTGGCTACGATCAGCCTTCTTCCTTCAGGGGTCCACTCGATGGCCGGTATTACATGTTTTACTTTATTAGAAGAAAGATGTGTAAATTTGCCGATTACATTCACTGCTCTGTCATTATTGTTAACATAGGAACTCGGAGGCATTATATTAGCTGTGAAAGATGTCTCTGGTTCGATATCTGGTAATCGGAGTCCATGTTTCTTATAGTAATACATCCTATTAAAGGGAGATGTAACCTCAACTGTACGTCTGTGGGTAACGTACTTCTTCTGTGTATACGACCCATTGTCAGTTGTATTATTGTGATCCATCCTGGATATGTTTTGGCTTGACTAACTTCGATGATTTATTCTTATTAATCGACTCTTCTTCCCTTTTGTTCTTTTTCATTCATTCATTCAAAGTGTTGTTTTATTCATGATTCATTTTAGTTGATATAATTTTTCAGTTCCACATTTAATAAGGAGAAAGCGTTGAGAAAGAAAGATAAGCTGAATGAAAGAGAGAAATACTTGGAACCTATTAAAGGTTGCAGAAGGTTGTAGCGTGTATTGAAGCACTAGAATATATATGTATGTATGTATGTATGTATGTATGTATGTATGTATGTATGTATGTATGTATGTATGTGTGTATGTATGTATGTATGTATGAATGTATTTATGTATACTTGTATGAGTAAGTGTCCTATTCAGTTTATATCGCAGGTTTATTCTTTATTGAAACTCATCTATCAAAGGACATCGCTGTGTCCCTTGATATACCTTGGATAAAGCATCCAGATGAAGGAAAATAAAGCTACCATGAACCAACAAAGTGTAGGCATCCATTTGATTCCAATCAAGTGTGTTAGGATACCTGCAGAATACGGTAGGATGGCACCGCCACAACCACCCAATGCGACTGCAATCCCAACACCACTGATTTGTAACTTCTTTGGTAACACTTGTACTGCTACAATACTAGCTGATGGAAATAATGGGCCAATAAAGAATCCACAACAGAACATCACAAAGGAGAGCGATATCAAATAAGATAGGGATTCACTATTAATCCAACCAACAACCATGTATAAAGTGTAAAAAAATAATGTCAGTGCACAGTATACTCGACAAGCACGATATTCATTAGAGAATGCCTTCTTCGTGAAGAAACCTAAGATAAGACGCCCTGCAGTGAGACCAATCCAGAATGTTGAGGCAATGTACGACATCTTGATTTGGTCAGTAGATTTTGTTTCCAGTAAGTATGTATAGAACCATGCACCTGTTGTGATCTCTGCCCCTAGATAAGCAAATAAAAATAAAGCATATAGTAAGATTGGTGGCATGGATAGTAATGCAAAGAACGATTCTTTTTGAAGCGGTTGTTCTGAAGGTGTAGGTTCAGGAGTTGGTTCGGGAGTAGAAGCATTTTCGTCTTGTTCACATATGTAATGATACTTGGCTGCAGTCTCGAATCTAAAACTTGGAATAATAACACATGCGCCAATAACAGACATAGAGAAAGGGATCACAAAATACATTGACCAATGTCCCCATTTAACAAAATGAGCTACCAATGGAGGGGTCAGCATCGCAGCACACCCATATACGGCATGCATTATACCCATCAATTCATTCTTATGTACAATCATATTCCCAACTAGAACATTACAAGATGCATCGAGGATTCCAATACCTAATCCCAACGGAAAGCAACAGAACATGAATATCGAGAACTTTGATGGCTTTGACATTAGAATCGAAAAGAACACAATGCATAACGTTGCCGCCACCAGCATTCCACCTCTCATACCCCAGGAATTATGAACTCGTTCATTTAACAATGAGGCACATATATAACCAGATAATTGAATCAAAAATATATTAGATACTTGAACCTTTGTAGTGTTGTAGTATTCCATCAATTTTGGGAGCAAAGTACCTACAGACTGGTCATTAAATCCAAACACTGCAAACATTATAAAACAAGCCAACACTTGGTATTTAACAATTGGTACTCTCTGGTAGTCTAAAGGGTATACTTTCAAAAGGTTCCCCTTCCATTCAATATCCCTAATAAGATCTCTTGATAATGGTGGATCTCTTCCGTCCCCATTTTCGTCTAACTCAAAACTTTCTTCTGGAAGTGAAGACGGATCCATTAATGCATCTGCATCTGCAAAATTTGTCCACTCCTCAGTTCTCTCATTGATCTCCTCACCTCCCTTAGAGGTTGTCTTATTATTCTGAGTAGTTTCCATTTCTTGTTGTAATTATGGCTGTAACAATAACAGTAATTAGCTCAATATTATGTGTTGCACAACCTAGTTCAGAACGGGTAGACTTTGAATAAAGATAATAATTAAATCTCTAATTGTCTAATTGAACAAATTCAAGAATCAGATATTGTTTTAAACAAGTTTCCTTGTCGTTTTAGTTATGAGTTCTTTTAATTGACCTGAGTGGGATGAGCTGCCAGTCTCGGTGCGTTATTTCCAGCTCTCGTTATTTTGAAACAATAGCAATCATATAAATGGCCCACCTTTGAAGACAAAAGCACAGTTTATATGTGAAAGATCCACAAAGACATAGAGTTTGGTAATTGCTACAAGGTCAAGAAAATAGTTGCCACCATTAATGAGTAATATTAGCAGTCCTCCTCGAAAGGATCGTATTGTCTATTCACCTACGGGATCCATTCCTAAAGGAAAGACGATATATACTGGTGGTTCCCTTGGAAGACCCGATTTGAAGCAAGGCTCTTCAACGAGCAGGCTTAATTTACCATCAGCACCTGGTTCTTCTTACAAGATATTGCACCAACATAGTCATTCGAATCAAATGTTTACTACAGACGGTTCCGGGGCAACACCTGGAGTCAGACCTTCTTTGAACCCTAGACACACGTTCAATGGGACATATACTGGTCTAGGGGGTACGTCATCCGATGATAACTCGAGTACTGGACACCGTGCTAGACGAGGTGGTAGTAGCCCGTCTCATAGGAATAACCAGTCCTCAGGACTGGTGTTTAGTACCGTCGCAGATAGAGAATTAGCAAGTATTGATAAGATCAATGATCCGCTGGCGGATTCATTGGTTTGTGCAGGGAAGAGTCATGTAGGCATATACAAGTTTAATAGAGAAGATAGATCCATACGGTTGGTACAGGATGTAACCAAAACAGATTTATCATATTCAAGATTACAATCATCATCGATGTTTGCCTCTAGGAGAAACAGACAATCAAAATTTAGTACGATATCAGATGTTAAAAGTGGATTTCAAAACTTTAATAATTATATTGCAGTTTGTGCAAATTCTACTTCCATTTCTATATTCGATATCAATAAACAATCAGGCGAGGCTATTAATCCCTTGGTCACGTCACTTAATGAACACAAGAGGTCCGTCAATAGTTTTGATTTCAACATGGTTCAGCCTAATCTTCTTATTAGTGGTGGTCAAGATGGTTGTGCCAAGATATGGGATCTTAGAGCAAATAACATGAAAAATAATGGAAGATGTGAAGTAAATATTAACACAACTTATGATTCTATAAGAGATATTAAATGGATGCCTAGTTATTCTTTTGGATCTCCCGTTTCAAATGAAGGAACACCTTCATCCATAGGGAGTACAACTAGTTCAACGCCAAGATCTAACTCGGGTTACAAATTTTCATCAATTCATGATTCTGGGGTACTGTTGAAGTTTGATTTAAGACAACCACAACAATTTGAAAAGAAAATTAACGCACATACAGGTCCTGGTTTATGTTTGAATTGGCATCCAAACTTGGATTACGTAGTAACAGGTGGTAGAGATGGTAAATGCTGTCTCTGGTATATCGGTGATAAAGAGCCACGAACAAATAATCCAAACAGTACTGTAAATGGTTATACGTCGTCAAATCCGTCAGTATTTCCGGAAACAACAATTAATTTTGGTTCCCCAATTACTAAATTGAAATTTTGCCCGACTTATAATGATGAGCCACATAATTCCTTATTAGCTATTTCTTCGATGGGAGAAGAAGCTCAAGTTGGCATATATTCATTAGCAAGAAAATATATACCAAAATATTTACTAGAGACTTCGGCTGCATCATTGGGCCTCGTATGGTGGGATTCTGAAAATATATTTACAATTGATAAGAGGAATAGAATTAATGGATGGAATTTAACTAATGAACCAACAGTATTAGAAAACTTAACAAAGACTGTTACTACCTGGAGAGACATTGAGGGTAATGGCCTATTATTTGTCGATCAAGAGGAAGGTACATATGATATTTCAGATCCGTACTTTGTCAGAGAAAACATACATGACCACGCTACTAATAACAGTAATTCAATGTTATCAAACACAAGTATTAATCATTTTGATATAGGTAATAAAAGAATAAGTTCTCCCCCTACTCCTATCCCAAATGAGAGGCCACCCATGTTTAAAATGAATTCTGCATTCAATAATAAGAGTTATGCGTCCTCTCCGATGTCATCTACTACACTTTCAACGACTCCGTCTATCCATTCAGGAACTTTACCAATTGTTGTCCAGGATAAACTTGCTTCATCAATAGTGTCGCCTCTGGTGTTCACTGTAGATTTGCCTAAAATAATTAGTAGTATGAGAATAGAACAGATTTCCAGTTTTCAAAGTTTAAGGAATAAGAAAAAAATTGATAAAGAAAGTTTAGCTAAGCTGCAGGAATCTCCTATAGAAGTGTTTAAATACTTGGCAAGAGAATTGGAATTTTCAATTAAACATGACGATTGGGCTAACCAACTTAATCAGAAGAGTATTAGTGATCATCACAGTGCTAATGAAAGTCTACAAGAAGATAATGAAGATACGGGGAAAAACTTGATGAAGAAATTTGGTCTCGCAGAGAATGGAACATGGACAAATTTAATTAATAAGAAAAACGATCAGCAAGAAAGAATGAACTCAGAAGCTGGACTGACAGGCATTTTGAACTCTGGAACAAAGCCAAGCTATCACGATTCATCAAGTAACGATAGGAGCAGTAAATATAGTAATGCGCATATTGACAGCATATCACGCTCAGATTCGCACTCCAGCCAGTACAAACATAATGAAACAGATGATTCGGAGTCTAGTATAAATCAAATGGTGGAACCCAAGAGTGAAAAAATCATAAAACTGCAGCAGAGGATGAGTATGTTCGTAGATTTTCTTTCTGTAGCCAGTCACAATGCATCTGTATATGCAAATATCAATGATGCTTTAAACTTCAAAGTCTGGGTTCTGATTAGAGATACTATTATGTGGGATTTAAAGAAGATGGATTCGTTCCTACCTAAATCCAATGATCCACTCGATCAAACCAAAAATCATGATTCAGAATCTGTGAATTCTTCAGTGGTAGAGGATACTGTGATCCCACTTCATGATCTTCGTAAACAATCTATGGATTCAGAATATAGTCGTTTTAATGAAAGTATCAGGACTTCATCGTTGGTGGAAGAGCACCCACAGATATTTAGATCGCCGTCCGACGACTCCGGAGTCGATCCCATAGATAGAGAGGTTATTGCTAACTTAAGAAACCAATTACGTAAATCAAAGGAAGAGCCAGCACATAAATTTGCAACTGCTGAGACTTTGAGAAACTTAGATGGTGATGGTGCAGTTTTGAGTACTTATCCAGACGAGAAACGAGCACCTTCTAATGAGAGCGCATTAGATCCAGAAGATGAAGATGAAGAAAGAAAAGAGGACGCTAAACCAAACGATGAATCGCCAGAAGGTATTCCAATCTTGAACAATAGACGCCAAAGGTTATCATTTATAGATACATTTTTGTCTGATGCACATTCACCTTTGGGTCATTCGGATGAAGAGCATTTAAGAAGTGGTAGCTTTACAAAAGGAAAAACAAGCGGTGGTCCTTATTCTGAATCCTTCGATCACCACAGTATTAGAAGTAAGGTGTCATCTCTGGATAGTATCCCTAGTACCTATCAATCACGCGCACCATTTTTAAAGAGATTATCAGACACTAAGAAATTAGTTCCGACAATAAAGGAATCGTTCTCTTACGAAGATGTTCTCAGGAGTGTAGACGATCTGGGGGTATTTGCTAACACTGACGTTAAAAATGATAGTGCTATACAAAATAAGAAAAATGCAACAAGATTGTTCCCACCACCGTGGGATACCAGAACCATACTACAACAAGTGTACGAACAAGCTGCAGAAGGCGGTAATATTCTGCTGGCTGTGAATATATTACTATTATTCCAGGATGTGTACCAACTTACGTCACTACGCGTCGTTAAGAGTAGTGTTTCGGAATTTATCACGTTATTACATCGATACGAATTGTTTGAGATCTCAACTGCTTTGCTCAAGTACTGTGGGTGGGATGATATAATGGGTCCCGAGAGTGAACAATCAGATATCCGTCTCTTCTGTGACCGTTGTGGTGAACTGATAGTAAATGAACCTTCTAAGGAGAAGTACACACGTAGTTTACGTCAAAGCCATCCTCATGAACAAGGTAAGATAGATGCCCAATTTGGGTTCTGGTATTGCGACAATTGTAAGAAACCCAATACATTATGTGTTCTGTGTGAACGTCCCATTAAGAAATTGGCCATGGGTCTCCTAGAATGTGGCCATGAGGGTCATTTTGACTGTTTCCGTGAATGGTTCCTTAAGGAAGGTATGACTACATGTCCAGCAGGTTGTACTGCAACTTTAAACATCTGAGAAAACAGAACAGTTCAATTTTATAATACAGTACACTCAATCTGGGTACTCTCAAAATATATTTTGGGTATCAATGCACATACTTAAAATGCAACTTTGGAGCACATATATAAAATCTCTCTGTTCAAGGGTTATGTAAACGCTTTGCAAATGCAGAGCTTGATTTGAGTGGTAATTGAGGTTGACTGTAATATCCGGTCAAGTACAATACCAATTTGAGTTTATATATAATCCAATTTCATATTGTTTTCTTCCTATTCTATTGAATTGATACGAATTTTTTGGCGACTTTTCTATAGGTGATATAGTATGTGGAACTTGGTAGTATTGCATAGCAATGTATTTGATAGATATTTAATCCATTATTCTATTGCTTTTAATAGAAATATATTTTCATGAGTCTTCCATTTTTGGAGTTCATGATCTGAAACTAATTTACCGAAACGTCAATGAGAACTACTTCATTAGAGTAGAATGACTACCAAAATATCCCTATCAGAACTGAAAGCAGTTTCGAAGGATGTTATAATTTTGAGCTTGAATTAAAGGGGGCCAAACATTCTTGGACTTATGGTAGCCATTCCATATGTTACAACAATTGTGCAAGGAAATTTTCGTTTTTTCTTTTTGTCAACCAGACTAGGATTAGTACGTTCATCGAAAGTCTCTTGTTCAATAATCACAGTGCAACTATATTTATTTTCTCTTTTGGGAGAATGCCATAAAATACGAAAAGAAATAGTGAAGTTTCTTTCTCTGCACTTTTTATAATTATGTCTCAATCTATTATTATCTTGGTATCAATAAAATCTGGTGTGGTAATCTATAATATGCTGCAACTTAAACTTTGGTACCGACATTTGTAAAGCTTTTCAGCTTGGTTACCTCTTTTCACTGTTAGGATAAATAGTATATTTTACTATTTTTGCGAAGATAGTAATCTCAAATACTCAATAGAATAACGTTTTAGGGTTGATATTGTTAAAACTTTTGCAACCGGAACCATATGTTTGTCTCTTATTACCAAATTTGGTAATATAGAACCTCAGGAAAAGATTTCCCAACTACAATGTACAACCTGAGCTGCAGGAAGAACAGAGATAACGGGATGTGAACCCAAGTGAGTTTGCTAATTAATAGTTAATGCATTGCTACTGCTAATTTCAGAGGAGAAGAAAAGGCTTAAAATGATAAACACATTTTATTTTCAGACATTCTTTGAAAAATTAGTATAAAAGGGGTGATATTTCTAAAAGTGTTTCTAAATAAAAGATAACACATTTTATTTGAACTGAAGCTTGCATAGTAGAGTTGGATTTTGATTCGTTCATTATACTTAATGTTAGGTAGAGAAGTGTAGGTGTAGGTGTAGTATTAGTTCTAATGTTAAGAAAGCAAAATGTATTTGTTTTTCTTTTCTATTTAGTTGTAAGTAGTTTCTTCTTATTATATAAGATTTATAGAACGAATAGAGTCTAACTTAGAATGTAAGTCCAAAATTTTTGTCATTATACATTATTTATTTTCTTGAAACTCTGTATCTTTTATTACCTACTATTTCTTTCACCATTTCCTTACTTCGTGTGTTATTCTTATTAGTACATTTGAGATATGACATACCAACATAATTTCTCTCAATATCCATACATTATATCCCTACACAAAATATCTTCTTCACATAAATCTGGGATCATGGATTCAGTTCTTCTTGATGTCTTTGCAACGACAAGTGCAAGGAGACTTGTCATCGATAACTCGTGAAAGAAGAAGTTTATTGCGAATTGAAGAAAGTACTAAAAATATACTAAAAAAATTATTCAATAAAAACAATGAGAATACTATTATATTATCCATCGTCAGTGTAATACTATTACGGATCTAAGAGTAAAAACATTGAGAATAAGACAGATGTAAGTTCAATTTGAAATTCGTTCGCTTTTTATATAAAGTATTAAAACTCTTCTCAAGCTAAACTCCCTCTACTCTTGCTCTACCACTAGTTTGGTGTTCTTGTTATAGAGATAGCACAACAACAGTCGTGGACTTAATTGCGTATGTAGAGCTTCAGTATCTGCCCTTATTCAGTAGTTAATAGCAACATAAACATTTGTGAAAATTATTTAGTAAGGTGGTCAGTATATTAACGTACGGAATAGACTGTATATTAAAGTCTTTTTTACATGATGTTCTAAACTGAGGATACAGTCA